>NW_026961073.1:0-234000 GCF_021018805.1 Prinia subflava | reverse complement strand
TGACGTGTTAGGTTAATGAATTAGCAGAGTTTTAAACATACAGAAATAGACACGAATTTTGAAAAATAAGTACAGAAATATAAAAATATGAATAGATATAATAACAGCAGAAATATAAATATGAAAAATGATATCATGAATAGACATAAATACAATCTATAATATTACTCATTACTTATATTATTACAGTAGTCTATATATTATATCCATAGATATGACTAGAAAAAAGACAGGGTAATGATCAATATAAAACTAATGAATGTAAAGAAATCATGGAATAGAGCTTAAAACAGAGGGGGTTTTTTTGGTTTGAATTGGCTTGGTGGCAGGGGTTGTCTTTGAAGCGGTGGCCGGATGTCTTTCGGGGCGTTTCTCTTAGGGGATTTCTGTGCACGTTCTCTTTGGGGGGTCCCTTTCTGCGTGTCCCCGACGGGCGGGGAGCCCCGGGCCGGGCCGCGGTGCTGCCGCCCTGTGGACACAGCGCGGTACTGCAGCTCTGCCCCGTGCCCGGCCCCAAGGGGCCCCGGGCTGGAAGCTGGTTCTTAGTGCCCGAGTGCAGTCACTGCCCGGGAGCTCCTGTTCGATTCCGCGCTCCCGGCCGTGTCCGTGCGATGGCCGGGCCGCCCGCGGGACTCGGCAGCAGGAAAACACCGAGCGCTGCGTGTTTAAAGGGAGCCGGCCCCGCTTGCCCGTGCGGCGCCTCGGCCCGGCCCGCGCCGCCCTCAGGGAGCCGAGCGGAGCTGCGGGAGCGCGGGGAGCGGCACCGAGTGCGGTTCGACCGTGCCGAGCTGTCCCGAAGAGCGGAATCTAAGCGACTGCATAGCCGAGCTGTGCCGGTTAGATCCGAGTGTGGCCGAAGAGCCGAAAACACCCGAGGATTTCCGAACAGCCGAAAAGAGCCGAGCATTGCCGAGATCGGCCGAGTTAAGCTGAAGGGCCGAAAATGGCCGAGTGCAACCGATAACAGCCGAACCCAACCGCGTTTAGCCGACTGGAACGGAGTCGAACCGAACAAGCTCCGCCGAACCTCGCCGAGTTCGCCCGGTTTGGACCCTATAGCCGCGGCCGAACCAAGGCTCTGCTGCAGGTGTATTCGAGACATCTTTCCTCTTTGTTTGACAGAAGGAAGAGGGGAAAAAAAAAAAAAAAAAAAAAAAAAAAAGAGGAAGAAAAAACGGGAGCAGTTCCGGGGCGGTCCCGGGGCGGTCCCGGGGCGGTGTGCGCCGTCACTGCCGCCTTCTCGGCGGGCGATTCCAAGGCGCTGTCGGGCTCTCTGCCGGCCGGTCGGCGGGCGGGCGGCCGGGACGCGATGGCGCTGTGCCCGGAGCTGGAGCGCTCGCTGTCGCTGCTGCAGCCGGGCGCCGACCGGGCCCAGCAGCAGCAGGAGCGGCGGGCGGACGCGGCCCCCACGCCCATGGTGTTCATGTGCGCCGGCTGCGGGCGCCCCGTGGGCGACACCCGCACCTGGGGTTCAGTGTCGAGGACAGCGGTCCCATCCTGCTGCGCAGTGAGTACCAGCGCTGCCACCCCCGTGCCGCCGCGGTCGCTGCCGCCGTGCCTCCTGCCCTGCCTCCCGCCGCAGCTGCGGCCGCCAGCGTCGCCGCGGACCCGGGGCGGAAGGGCTCCGAGCTCCCCGGAGAGTGCGGATGGTGAGGGCCGGGCCTGGCTGGACACAGTCCCGGGGGAGTCGGGGTTCCCGGCGCTGGGGACCGGCAAAGGGCCCGGAGCGCTCGTGTGGCCCGAGAGCCCCTGGAGCACTTATCTGGGGTGGGCTGTACAAGCCGCGTATGGCCTAAGGGAGAGGGATTTCTCACAAGGACATGTAGTGATGGACAAGGGAGGCAGCTTTAGATTAAATGTCGGGAAGAAATTTTTCCCTGCGAGGGCGGTGAGGCCGTGGTACAGGTTCCCCAGAGAAGCTGTGGCTGCCCCTGTGTCCCTGGAAGTGCCCAAGGCCAGGTTGGACGGGGCTTGGAACACCCTGGGATAGTGGAAGCTGTCCCTGCCCAGGGCCGGGGGTGGAATGGGGTGAGCTTGAAGGCCCCTTCCACAATTCAGCGATTCTGATGGTCTTGGTCTTGCTGAGGTTAGCCAGCCTGAGGAGCTGATGCAAATTCAGGCTAAAAGATGAGTGCTCATCATTTATACTGTGTAAAGCATGAATGAAAGGTTAAAAAAGTTCTAATGCATGATTTAAAATTTTTTTTTTTATTTTTAAGAAAAGGGATGGGGAGAGGTGCCTCCTTTTATTTTCTTCTGAATAAATGTTATTCCTTGCTTGCAGCATGGTAGAAACCCTACTCTGCTCTGGCTGCTCCAGGACCCTTGGCAGCAGATACATGCACGCCTCAAGGCATCTCGACTGCAAGAGGGATTTGTTCTGTGTCCGTACTGACTCTGTTGAAAGGTAAGTGCAGAATGTTTATGGGTCAGCCTGCCAGCTCCACTGCACTCACCAGGCATGGCACTGAGGGTGCTCCTGTTACATCTCTGGCAAGGCTGGAGGGAGCGTCCTCTGCTGCTCTGTCCCACGGTGGTTTTCTGTATTGGTGCTGTTGGCATCCCAGTGCTCAGCTGTAGGGAACATCACCTGTGTAAGGCACATCCTAGAAAAAGAACCAAAACAAACCAACCTGGCCTGCCTTTTGTGTGGGAAGTTGCATTCCAGCCCAGAAAATATCACCAGGTCCAGGGCACTAGAGGGTTCCTTCGCATTTGATTGGAAGAGTTCACAAACCAAGCACCAAAGAGGCCTGGCTGGAGCCTGTTAGGGGTCCGCATGATCAGCAGGGAGTGTGGCCAGAGGGGCTCGGGCAGGACTTGGGGTGGCTCTGCCCTGTGCTGGCCACATCTGCTCTGTCCTTGCTAAGATGGGCAAAGGCAACTCTGACAACTGAGTACGTGCTTGAGACTCTCACTCAGCTGTCTTAAAATCTGTCTAGAAAATGAAAGTGTGCTTGGGTTTAGTTGGTTTATAGCACTTCAAAGGGGTTATTAAAAACTGTATCCTCAATTAAGGCTCCGCACCAGAGTCCTTTTGTGCAGGCATTGTCCTAATAGACAGTGGTTGTTCATCTGGACTGGTTTTAATGTCTCTTTTTTTTTCTGAAGTTCCCATTTATTTTGCTGTATTGCTGTGGATATTCCCCTTGGTACTCTGGACAGGGTTTGGAGATTTTTTTCTTCATTCCACTGCTAGAGTACTTTTTTTATTGCATGGCAGTAAAATTCTCTCATGCACTAACTTGGCTGCAGAATGGCATTTTCTGGCAAAGGGATGCTGCTTCTGCCAGCCAGCACTGCACTGTTCTTGGTGTCTTGGTGCCATTTTCCACTGTATCCCGTATCCCCAGAATCCACGGCTGTCTCTCAGGGTTCTAAAGGAGTGCTGTATTTGGATTTTTGGCTTCAGTGTGGGAAGTGCATGATGTAACCTGTGGCATCTCAGCTCTAGGCCAGGAACCCTGGAAAAGCAATCTCTCATTCACGAGGAGCCGCTTACTCTTGAAAGCCCAGCTGTCTTGCAAGAGGTGCCGCACAGGGTGAGATTTAACCTTACATCATTCTTTGTTGAAATCACCTCTGAGAAATCTTAATATGCTTCAATGGTTTCTGCAGAACAGCTTATTCCACCCAGAGCAATTCAGTGCATTGTAACATGTACTGGACTGCTTCCTGTAATTGCTGTCTTGTGCTCTGCAAGACTTTTAGCCACTTTTCCTTCAGTTTTCTTGGTAGTTAGCATTTTCTGTTTATCAAGCACAGCATTAGGTTCCTATTTCTGTCTCAGAAATTTGATATGATGTTTCTAGTTAGTTCCGATTCACTTCTCTAGATCTTCATTTAACTTTTAGCCATGTTTCTTCTGCCTCCTGTGGAAATGGACTTAATGCTTTTGCTGTAACTTTATCTTGAAATATTAATCACAAATTAATCATGGTAAATCAAGTTGATGTTTTGCTCTACTAAAATCTTGTGACTGCAGGTAGGAAGAGTTGGGAGCGAACAGCCTGAGGAAGTGGACTGTGGAAGCTGAAGGTTGTCCAGCCAAAGCTGAGTGTGTGGCTCTGACACTGACCAAGGCTGGAAAGAGTTACTGTGTGGACAGAGAATGTTAGAGCCGGGTGAGCTTTCACAGGATGAAAGAAGCGAGGAGAGAATCGAATGGAAAGAATTGCTGAGATCAGGTTTGAGCCCTTTCTTTGGGTTTGGGATTTGTTTTGGTTTTTTTGTTACCCAACACTGCTTAGCATTACTACTGTGAGATTTAAAGTTTTCTCCAAAAACTCAGAATTAATTTCCCCACTCTGCCCCACTGGTAGGCACCGCATCTCTTAGAAAAGCTCCTACCCACCATCTTCACTGCCCCAGTTTGAAGTAGTGCTCCAGTTTAGCCCGTAGTAATGGGTCTTACATCCCTTTCTGTTCAGGTAACTACACCATTTTGTTATTGACATATCTGCCAGAGGAGCCTACATTACTCCAGTGTAATTTGTGAGGCAGTTTCTGCTCTAACAAGTTTTTGAATGCTGCTCAACTGCAAGAGAGCTCCTTCTGGATGTTTGAAGGTGACAGAAGAGATGGTCGCATCCCAGGAGCTTGATTTTGGAATGTTTAATGGAATTGGCCCAGTAGCTTTTACTTGTGGGCTTTGCAAGTCTGCCCACAGCAGGTCCAGCCTGTGCTTCAACTTAGAGCCCTCAGTGGGCAGGGAAATGGACCTTGGAGAGATTGTTACAGCTCTACTTAACGCTTTCTGAATTGGGATGATTTTCTGGAAGTAGGCTGTCCATTCTGACCCATTTTCTTCTCTCTCCTTGCAGACTGTAGCTGCTAAAAGGCTGAGGTGAGACCAGGATCTGCAAAATCTCTGACTCTCCATGTCTTCCCAAGGCTGAAGCCGTGTTTGCTGTCAATGACAACCCAGTGGAAGATGCTAAAGACTGAAAACTTTGGGGTTTTTCCCCTGAATCCCATGACACTCTCTGCAGCTGTGCCCTGCATATCTCTTAAAAGAGTTTCCGGCTTTAGAAGGGTTTTACCCTGTGCAATATTGATCTATAAGTCAATGAAAAAGAATCTTACTGTATCAATGTGATGTTACTTGGTTTGAGTTGTTTAATTAAAGCATATCATTGATAAGGGGTTTGAGAATCCCTTGGACGGCCCTTGGGGCTGGCAGCTCTGATTTATTTTCTCTTCATTCCTTTAATGTCGTTCAATTATTTCTTAAGCAATTACTGCAATTTGGATATCCAGTAAGGACAGCAGCATTCCCACTCTGCTGGATTGGGAAATCCAAGCCCAATTCCTTGGAGAGATTGAGGGGATGGGGAGCTGAGCCTCAGGCTGGGTTTTGACAGTGGGAATTCGGTGAGGAAGAAAGAAGAGAGATTTCCCCAAAAAGGGGTTTAGGCCAGTTCTGCTGGCTTTGGGTGCCTCTACCTCCCAAAAATCCTCCTGGTTCAACAGGACTTGAAGAAGCAGCAGGATGTGCTAGGGGCCTGTGCTGAGACCCCCAAACCCTGGTCAGGGAGGCTGGGAAGTGTCAGCTCCAGAGGAACACCAGAGAGGGGCTACGCTGGGACGCCTCAAATTGCAGCCAGAGATGCTGGGCACTGCTGCACCTTTGGGACACTGCAGCGAGGCTCCACTGCCTGATGCAGAGAGCTGTCCCATTATTGTTTGTCGGGCTTAGAAGCGGGCAGGTCATTCCAGCTGCACGGGTTGAAAAGCCCAGGGGAGCAGGTGGAGTCGCAGACGATCACACAGAAGCCAAGCTGGGAGAGGAAATGAGCTGTGCCACAGATTTCTTTTTCCCCAATGCCCCAGCACAGCCCCGGCTGCGGGCGGATCAAGAGCGGCTCGGCCCCAGTGCCCGGCCCGGAGCGGCTCCTGCCGCCCGCCGCCATCCCGGTCCCAGTCCCGGCCCCAACGCCGCCCCGGTGCTCCGGCCCCCAGACGCACAGCCCGCCCGCCGGGGGAGAGGCGGCTGCTCTCGGGACCCCCAGCCGACACCGAGAGGAGCCGAACGAGAAACCCCCAGTCCCACTCCCGGCTCTGCCTCAGTGCCCCGAGCTCCGCCCAGCCCGGGAGCAGCCCGGGCTGGGCTCCAGTGTGAGGGGGGGCCGGCCCGGGGGAGAGGGGCGGGGCCGGCTCGGGGGAGAGGGGCGGGGCCGGCCCGGAGGAGAGGGGCGGGGCCGGCCCGGAGGAGAGGGGCGGGGCCCGCTCGGAGGAGAGGGGCGGGGCCGGCCCGGAGGAGAGGGGCGGGGCCGCGGGCGATGGTCCCACCTACAACTCGGGCAGGGCGGGGAGGGCTCGGGGTGGGGCCGGGGCTCTGTGAGGCACTGCTGCAGATGTGGAAGTGTCTGAGCTGGAGATATGCAGAGAACATCTGAATTCCATACTTGCCCCTTGTGCAATGAAGAACTAAGTTGCACGCGAGGGGAGCAGTATTTATAAACTGTCTCCATATTTCCCTGTCATTCTGGCTGTTTGGATTTAGCCTGGGCTTATCAGCTAGATCATAAACAAGCCAACCCAGCTCCTGAACTCTCAATGAAATGCTTCTACAGACAGACAAGCTAGTAATGATTCCAAAGGAAAAATTGTAATTGAAGGCTAATGATTGCTGGGGAATTTCCTTAGGAACTTCCTTAGGAATGATGAACTTCACACACAGAATTTTGGAGGTGGAATCCAAATTTCAGCCTTGGGCACTTGCAGGAGAAGAGGGATCCTTATCCATAGCAAGGAAAGTCTGGTGCCCCAGTGTGTCAAGTGCTGACAGTGAACTGTCTAGGGAATGAGCAGCAAGTCCCCCCTGCCCTCACACTCAGAGCGGCAGCAGCCACAGGTGTCAGCTATGAGAATGATGAGGACAGGGAACAAAGACAGCTGGGTGCTGTAACGATGATGAGGGGGCGGGTCCTCCCGAGGCTGCTTTAAGAGGGGGTGCCTCAGCTCAGTTCCGCATGGAGCTGCTGGAAGAGAGAGGCTTATGGTGGCCTCCCAGGCATGTCTCATGGAGTGATGGTGAGAGCCTCTCATTGGGTCTGGGGGAGCAACTGGATGCACTTGGGTGTGGGGCTTTGCTTGAAGGAGGTGCTGGGGGGCAAACCTTTGTGCTAGACGGGGCAGCAGCCGGTGAGCCAGTGTGGGTTTGTACAGGGGACTTTCACCTTTTGCTTTTCAATTTTATCTTGCTAATCCCTCCCTGCTGCCCCTGAAAAAAATGGGGGTTATGAGGACAAAGGAAGTTTAAATTGAGGGAAGAAACTCCTGTTTTGTTATTGTCTGTGTTTAAATTGGTGAAAAACCCCCTTTGCCTAGGATTTTAATGAATAGTAGTATTTAAATGTGGTTTTTATTAAATATTATGGTTTTTGGTGGTATATAGTGTTTTGCTTTATTTTTTGGTTGTATTTATTAGATGTAATTTAGTTTTTGAGTGAAGATAACTTAATGGATGAGTTTGTTTGTATTTGAGATAGAATTAATTCGAGTAGCTTTTTAAATAGACTTCTGATAAATGTTATTGAGGTTTTGTTTTTATTTATTGTATGTAGGGATTCAGATTGGGTAGGGCTGGCTTGGGTGATGGAGATTTGGGTGTTTTGTTGGATGCAGCTTTTAATATTTAAAAGTTTTTTCTGTTTAGTTTTTTTAAGGTGGTTTTTACTATTTCACTGTGTAGATTTATTTTGTTTGTTGATGGTGTATGATAAGGGATACGGTCTATTTATTTAATGTTGTATTTCTTACTTCAGGTGTTGATCATGTTTTTTTTTTTTAGACTGGGTTTTGTTGTTTGTTTTTTTTTATGGGGTATGATATGTTAAAGGATATGCTTTCTAAGGCTTACCATGGTGTAATGGGATGTAATATGAGGTACAGGGTCTGCTTTCAGTCATTTAGTGGTGTTTATTGTTATTGCGGTGAGTATGTAGTGTTTTGGTTGGTTTGAGGTAGTGTGATGTAGTTAATTTGTTAGGATTTTCTAATACATGTGGTTGGATTATTGTTTCTTTTATTGCAAGGGTTTATTCATTTGGTTTATTTGGTTGCAGTATATGTTTGATAGGTTCAGATAATTTGGGAGATACTGTTCATGGTTAAATTGATCTTTTGGTTTTGTGTGTATATATAGGTGATTTTTTTGTTTGGATGGTTTGAGGCATTATGGGTTTATTGAATTAGGAATAATATTTTTGGTGTTGTTAAGTTTATTTGTGATATTTTTATATTTGCGGCATGATTTGTTTGTTGTTTTGGTGGGTCTTATTTGTTTTATTTTTGCAAACATGGCAGTGATATGGTGGATTTTTTAGGTAGTTTTTTGGGGTAGTGACATTCCTGTTTTGTTGCGGTGTGGATTTTCTACTCTAAGTTTTCAAGCTAGCTTTCTATTTCATTTGTGTGTTATGATTTAAATTATACATACTGTTAGGTGTCAATCCTCTGTGCCCCTGCCTCTATTTCTAGAGCTTTCCCTGCCAGTCTTTTTTAAATCGATATATCATTTGCTGTTTCATATCATCACACTGCTTCTGCTATTCCCATTGGATTTTGTTCTGTACTCCCTGCCCTAAACCCCTCCCTGAGTGCATTTTCATTGGTTGCTTGCTTTGTATTGCCCTGTCTATAAAACGCACGGGAGGACACGTGCCCCCGGTCTTTGGGGTCCAGCTTTTAGTTGTTATGCTTCAGTTATACCTGTAATAAATCTCCTTAGTTTACCCCAAGACCCGTCTCGTCTTCACTTTGTCTCTGCGCGCATAGACTGGCTGAACCAGAGTCCCGGTGGGGAAGTGAGAGCTCCCCGGGGGAAGGTGTCGCACCCCTGAATGTCGCTGCGTGCCCTGGGGTTTAGGAAAACACGCACAGCGACACTGTTTACTAGTTTAGATTTTTTCATGTTGTTAATTAGTTTGGGTTTTTTAGTTATTTTATAGAGTAGTGGTTATTATTTATGAGTTAGTGTAGGTTTTTTTAGTTGTGTTTAGGGTCAGTTGTAGGTCAGTTTTGAGTTCAGCAAGTTGGATTGATTTATATCTTCTGCTAGTTTTTGTGATTTGCTGTGTGGAATTCTCTATGGTTGTTTCCAGTTTTTGTTCTATTTTTATGATGTGATAAGAATTGTTAGTGAAAAGACTCTAGTGTTCTTTGTTTGTATGGTGGAGTTTTTTAGTTTGTGTTCATTTTTTGGTTTTTTTTTGTTAATGGTAATAAAGATTTTTTGGGGGGTTAATTTGTGATTACTTGAAAGATTTTAGGGACATTTAGGCTTTTTTATGTGGGTGTGCTGTATGAAGAGAGTAATTTATTTGTTTTATGTGATGTTGGTGGTGTGGTGGGTAGAGGGCCTTTTTGTAGTAGTTATTTTAAATGTTTGAGGGGTTTTGGCACTTTAGTTACAGTGGGACTTTTAAATTTTATTTTTAGTTAGTTTTTTTAGGTTTTATTACAGTTAACAGTTGTGATTTTTTTTGCTGTGTTAGTAATAGAAGTGGATTTTGATTTTGTATGTAGTGATGGGATTATTGTATATGGCATACTAGTGTTGACTGGGATTTAAATTTCTGTGGTTCTGATGTGTTAGGTTAATATGTTTATGTATTTCAAAACACATGGGATTTTGCTTTTTGTTTGGTTAGAGACAGGCCTTTTTAAGTTTGGGGAGGTTCTGGATGTATATTTGAGTTTTTTTAAAGGAATTGGACGAGGTATTATTTTCATTATATTTAGTAGTTTGATTATGGGTCATCAGAGTTGGCTTTTTTTGGTGCAATTTTTTTTGAGTTTTCTTTTTCAAAGTTCATGTATTTGTGTGGTTAGGGCAGTGGTGTTTCTGGTGTAACTCTAAGCATCCATTGTTGTTTGTGTGTTCCAGCTGCTCTGCTCGTATTACATTGAGACCCCCTTACAGAGCGGCAAACAGCTCTGCTGAGACCGTGCCCTGATGTTTGGTTTTCTTTGTGAGAGCTGACTGAGACACAGCAGCCCGGGGACAGCAGGGAATTCCCCAAGGGCAGGACGGCCTTCCTTTGCACCCGACGCAGATTCTCGTTCCCGGAAGTCCCAGAGATAAGTGGAGGGCTATGAGCCACAGAGGGGATGAAAGCAGGGTGCCGGGTGGGAACTCGCGGAGAGGGGTCTGGAGTCAGCTCTGCAGACCGGGATGGCCCAGATGTGACCCTTTAGGCCACATCGAGGGAAAGTCTCCGTTTTGATCACAGTGCTGAGGTGTGCAGGGCAGAGCAGTCCCAGGCCATGTGGAGTCACTTGTCTGTTGTGCACTCTGTGTCTTTTGGGCGTCTCACATGCAATATCTTCTGCCTTAGCCCTTCGAGGAGCCTCTCGGAAACACCAGGCATCGTTCTTAATACCTCCCTATTCCTCAGCTCGGTGGCTTTGACTTGGGACCTCGCACGCACATCAGAATCACATCTCTCTTCAGAAGCATCCGGTCCCAGGTCTTTTCAGGTCTTGTTCTGAGCTGTACTGACAGCTGTGCACCGCAATGATCCATTGTGGCGGAGTAGGCATTGTAAGAATGCCGAGATAGGTCGAGGTATCTGACCGTAGGGTTCTCGGGCATCCATCTTTGCGGTTCTCGGACGAAGCAGTTCTGCTGGCGTCTTCTTGCTGCCGGGTTCTTTGAGCGTCATCGGCTCTACATCGGTCTTACCTCGGTCATCTCCTTCCGCATTCTCTCGGCCCTCAGGGTCCTTCTTCTTGCCAAGCCTTTTCTCTCGCTGTTGCGTCCTTCTCGTTTGTGGTGTCCTGTGTCACGGGTGTTGGTGTGCGTTTGGCCCTGCGCTGCTCTGCCCTGCTGCGTAGCCTGGGTGTAGGGGTAATAGGGCATGTCCCGGGGACTTGAAGTTTGCAGTGTAGGGTGTAGTGGGAGCGTAGAGGGTATTTTTAGGTGGGCACAAGATGCCTGGAGGTTTTAAGTTATCCTGCAGTGCTCTGACTTTTGTACTGACTTTCAGATGCAGATGGATTAAATCTGTGGCAGAGGGCCCCATCCTGGGTGAGGGTGTTCTCCTCCTCCACTGCCTGAAGAAGAAGGTTGGTTGGTGTTGGTCTTGGCAGGGGAGGTGTGAATGGTGGCTACATTGCAGCATTGTTCTTTGTGTTTATTTTTAGGTACTAAAGCTGGGTATTGGCAGTAAAGGTCAATGAAGCAAGGTGAGCAGTGACTGGTGGATAGAAGCAGTTTTTATTGCTCAGGTCTTAATTTCTGGTGCAGCTCTAAGCATCCACTGTTGTTTTTTTATTTTAGTTGGTTCACTTGCTGGATGTCCC
This sequence comes from Prinia subflava, assembly GCF_021018805.1. NCBI lineage: Eukaryota > Metazoa > Chordata > Aves > Passeriformes > Cisticolidae > Prinia > Prinia subflava. The sequence continues at coordinate 222,690 of NW_026961073.1, read as the reverse complement.
AGCCCTGGATGCCAGAGGCCAGATGGGTGTAAGCTTAAGGTACACTTGTGGCATACCTTAGTTGGACTGGGGAGGTTGCTGTTTCACACTGTTTCAGCATGCATTTTTGCTTGATTTCTTTGCAGGTGCTGCTGCTGCCCTAGGCATGCCAAGGAACGGAGGAGAGCAGGTGAGGGGGCATTTAGGCAGGGTCGCTCCTGGGCAAGGGGTTAAGCATGTACCTTTTCATTTTGCAGGTATCCTCCGGGCAGCCTCTGGAGTCGAATGTAGATCTAAGATGAGCCAGGACAGCAGTGTGGAGGAGACCTGGGGATTATTCTTCTGGAGGGGATCGTCACATTTTCATTTTCATGGTCCTAGGTGCCCTGTGGAGGTGCAGAGCTGATTTTGGATACGGCAGCACCGAAGCGGACACAGAGAATGTCTCGATGTTGACGGTCCTGATGCGTTCTTTTCAATCAAGAATGGATTTTGTCTACTCATCTCCTGAAAGATAAGTGTTGGGGCTGGTGGTCAGGAGCAGAGGAAAAACTTTTTCTGTTCTAGGAGGCAATTTAAAGTTAGCTGAGACGAGAGGGCTGTAGAGGGATGGACCATTTGGAAGTAAAGGGAGAGCATTTCTCCTCAGCCTCGTTGGAGCCTTCCCTGGCCAGGACAGTTCTGACCCCTCTCCGTGTTCTAGCGAGCTTTGTGGTGTCAGCCATCTTCAGGAGTGCACAGGGTTAGGGTGCACCAGGGGATGCCTGGCCCACCCTGGGATCCGTGTCCTAGGAGGAACCCAAGTTGCAGGTTGTAGGGTTCAGCAGGGGCACTTGACAGTGACACACAGAGGCTGAGGGAGGGCTTGAGAGGGAAAGGACTCAAGGGCTAGAGAGCACAGAGTGAAAATAAGGGCTACAAGTTAGAATACAGATATATCAGCCCTCACAGCAGCCCCTCCCAACCCTTGTTGTTCTGAGAGTAGGTGCTGGCAGCAACCCTAATGCAGGACAATGCCAGAACTCGTGAGAAGTGCAGGCAGTAACCCTAAGGCTAGGGTGAGGCAGGAAGTGATAGTGGGGAGCAGCATCCGACAGGGTTGAGTATAACCGGGGGTTTCCCGCCCCAGCCCACCCTGCGATCGTCTGTCTCTCCGCAGCCGGGGATTGCTGCCTGTCCCCGCTCAAGGCGACGGTCGGCTGGGCTTCGTGGCCATTGCCACCGCAAAGAGCTCTTCAGCTCTGTCAGCCTCTGCCCTGACTCAGGGCCACGCTTCGGATAGGAAGGGCAAACTGTGGATGATGTGTCTCGCTTGCGGGACAACTCTTGGGACCCTAACGGTAAAGGCGCGTCCTCGGCTGCAAGCGTAGGGTTCTCGAGAAGTAGGGTTCAGCAGGGGCACTTGATAGTGACACACAGAGCCTGAGGGAGGACTTGAGAGGGAAAGGACTCAAGGGCTAGAGAGCACAGAGTGAAAATAAGGGCTATAGCCAGGGATACAAGTTAGAATACAGATATACCTGCCCTCACAGCATCCCTCCCAACACCCCTGTTTTTCTGAGAGTAGGTGCCGGCAGCAACCCTAATGCAGGACAGTGCCAGAACTCCTGAGAGGTGCAGGCAGTAAGCTGAAGGCTAGGCGAGGCAGAAAGCAGCAGTGGGGTTGTGGATTCCCCTGGGTTTTTTATTAACAGGATATGCCCACCATGGGATCTGTGTCCTGCTCTGGTGAGTGGTCACTGCCCCAAAAACGCGATGAGGACTTTGGCTCTGCAAGTTTGAGCCTCTGAGCGTTGCTAAATCTATTATTCAATGACCCAGGCATTCATAGAAGACAGTGAGTAGCAAAGGGGCAGGTGTTGGTAATTGTGCTGCCAAGGCCTTGTGTTCACATTTGGTTTCCTTTATTGTAGCCGCCTGAGAGACGACAGCCCGGTACCAGTGGGAAATTCCTCAAGGGCGAGGCGGCCTCGTTTTGCACCCGATGCCGATTGGCGTTCCCAGACATCAAAGAGATAAGTGGAGGGCTGTGAGCCACAGAGGGGGCTGAAAGCGGGGTGGCCGGTCAGGAGTCAGCAGGAGGGTTTTTTGAGTCAGATTTGCAGTCTGGGATGGCCAAGATGTGGCCCCTTAGGGACCTAAAGGTAAAGTCTCACTTGATCGAAGTGCTGAACTGTGCAGGGCAGAGCAGTCCCAGGCCATGTGGAGTCACTTGTCTGTTGTGCACTCTGTGTCTTTTGGGCGTCTCACATGCAATGTCTTCTGCCTTAGCTCTTCAAGGAGCCTCTTGGAAACACCAGGCATCGTTCTTAATACCTCCCTATTCCTCAGCTCGGCACCTTTGACACTCGGGACCTCGCACGCACATCAGAATCGCATCTCTCTTCAGAAGCATCCGGTCCCAGGTCTTTTCAGGTCTTGTTCTGAGCTGTACTGGCAGCTGTGCACAGCAGTGATCCCTTATGGCGGATTAGGCCTCGTAAGAAGGCCGAGCTAGGTCGAGGTATCTGACCGTAGGTTTCTCGGGCATCCATCTTTGCGGTTCTCAGACGAAGCAGTTCTGCTGGCGTCTTCTTGCTGCTGGGTTCTTCGAGCCTCATCGGCTCACCATCGGTCTTACCTCGATCGCCTGCTTTCACATTTTCTTGATCCTTAGTCATTCTGGATCATTCATCTTGCCGAGCCTTTTCTCTCGCTGTTGCGTCCTTCTCGTTTGTGGTGTCCTGTGTCACGGGTGTTGGTGTGTGTTTGGCCCTGCGCTGCTCTGCCCTGCTGCGTAGCCTGGGTGTAGGAGTAATAGGACATGTCTTGGGGACTTGAATTTTGCAGTGTAGGGTGTAGTTGGAGCGTAGAGGGTATTTCTAGATGAGCACAAGATGCCTGGAGCTTTTAAGTTATCCTGCAGCGCTCTGACTTTTGTGCTAACTCTCTTTAAGCTGCGGATGGATTAGATCCATGGCAGAGGGCCCCATTCCAGGTGAGGGGCTCTGCCCCATGCAGGTCAGTCACCGTTTGTCTTCAGAGGGGCAGCGTAAATGGTGGCTGTGTTACAGCGCTGTTCTTTGCATTTGTTTTTAGGAAGCATGGCTGGATAGCGGCAGCCAAGGTGAAGCAAACAAGGTGAGCGTTGATTGGTGGACAGAATCAGTTGCTGTTGCTCAAGTCTCTCTTGATGGTGTAACTGTAAGTGTCCATTATGGTGTGTTTTAGGGGGTCCACTCGCATCACGCCGAACTCCGCTCAGCGACCGGACGACGGAGCTGCTTCGCCTCTCTCGTGAGCCGTCGGGGAGCACGACAGGACTCCGTGATGAAGCCTCCATCTTCTCCGTTTGAAGGTGCCGTCCGGACTGCGGTAAGGGCCGAGGCGTTGCGGTGGGTCGGGGAGGTAGGGAGGAGGAGCGAGGGTCCACTCAAGTTTCAGCCGTGCCGCATCACCTCGTCTCCTCTTAAGCCAGGTATACCCTGTGACCTTGGCGTGGGGCTCAAGGATCCGGGCCTTTTCGGGAGATGGTGAGTAGCAGAATTGTCAGGTGTTGGCAGTAGTGCTGCCAAGGCCACGTGTTCACGTTTGGTTTCCTTTATTCTAGCCGCCTGAGAGACGACAGCCCGGTACCAGCGGGAAATTCCTCAAGGGCGAGGCGGCCTTGTTTTGCACCCGATGCCGATTGGCGTTCCCAGACATCAAAGAGATAAGTGGAGGGCTGTGAGCCACAGAGGAGTTGAAAGCGGGGTGGCCGGTTGGGTTTTTTGAGTCAGATTTGCAGTCTGGGATGGCCAAGATGTGGCCCCTTGGCCTACTAAAAGGTAAAGTCTCACTTTTGATAGCAGTGCTGAACTGTGCAGGGCAGAGCAGTCCCAGGCCATGTGGAGTCACTTGTCTGTTGTGCACTCTGTGTCTTTTGCGTGTCTTGCCTTTCGTGTCGTTGTCCCTACAAGGGGCCTTTTGGAAACCCTGGCTTGTGTCTTAGCATTTGTAATCTCTGCGTTCCTCAGCTCGGTGGCTTTGACTCGGGACCTCGCACGCACATCAGAATCACATCTCTCTTCAGAAGCATCCGGTCCCAGGTCTTTTCAGGTCTTGTTCTGAGCTGTACTGACAGCTGTGCACCGCAATGATCCATTGTGGCGGAGTAGGCATTGTAAGAATGCCGAGATAGGTCGAGGTATCTGACCGTAGGGTTCTCGGGCATCCATCTTTGCGGTTCTCGGACGAAGCAGTTCTGCTGGCATCTTCTTGCTGCCGGGTTCTTTGAGCCTCATCGGCTCTACATCGGTCTTATCTCGGTCATCTCCTTCCGCATTCTCTCGGCCCTCAGGGTCCTTCTTCTTGCCGAGCCTTTTCTCTCGCTGTTGCGTCCTTCTCGTTTGTGGTGTCCTGCATCACGGGTGTTGGTGTGCGTTTGGCCCTGCGCTGCTCTGCCCTGCTGCATAACCTGGGTGTAGGGGTAATAGGACATGTCCCGGGGACTTGAAGTTTGCAGTGTAGGGTGTAGTGGGAGCGTAGAGGGTATTTTTAGGTGGGCACAAGATGCCTGGAGCTTTTAAGTTATCCTGCAGCGCTCTGACTTTTGTCCTAAATTTTTTTCAGATGCGGATGGATTTTTCCCTGGCAGAGCACCCCAAGGAGGAAACGGTTGTGGGTGAGAGACTTGCACACTGAAGGTACCTTGGAAAATGTGTAGCTTTGTCCTGGATTTTGGGGTTTTTTAAAATTTTCTACAAGGTTTTAAATATGAGCTTGTTAGAATTTAATGGTAAGGACTGAAAACGGGTTGGCTGCCAAGTTATACATAACAAAGTCAACTTTTTTGAATATCTGTGAGGCTTCTATTTTGTTTTTGAGACTTTCCTTTTTTGCTGACTTTTGCTCTCACTCTCACGTCTTTCCCTTTCGCTCTCACTCTCACTTCTTTCCCTTTCGCTCTCACTCTCACTTCTTTCCCTTTCGCTCTCACTCTCACTTCTTTCCCTTTCGCTCTCACTCTCACTTCTTTCCCTTTCGCTCTCACTCTCACTTCTTTCCCTTTCGCTCTCACTCTCACTTCTTTCCCTTTCGCTCTCACTCTCACTTCTTTCCCTTTCGCTCTCACTCTCACTTCTTTCCCTTTCGCTCTCACTCTCACTTCTTTCCCTTTCGCTCTCACTCTCACTTCTTTCCCTTTCGCTCTCACTCTCACTTCTTTCCCTTTCGCTCTCACTCTCACTTCTTTCCCTTTCGCTCTCACTCTCACTTCTTTCCCTTTCGCTCTCACTCTCACTTCTTTCCCTTTCGCTCTCACTCTCACTTCTTTCCCTTTCGCTCTCTTTCTCTCTCTCTCTAACTTTATTTCTCTTTCTCTCTATTTCTAGTTCTCTCTCTAACTTTATTTCTCTTTCTCTCTATTTCTAGTTCTCTCTCTAACTTTAACTTTATTTCTCTCTATTTCTAGTTCTCTCTCTAACTTTATTTCTCTCTCACTCTCCCTCTTTTTCTCTTTCGCTCTCACTCTCCCTCTTTTTCTCTTTCGCTCTCACTCTCCCTCTTTTTCTCTTTCGCTCTCACTCTCCCTCTTTTTCTCTTTCGCTCTCACTCTCCCTCTTTTTCTCTTTCGCTCTCACTCTCCCTCTTTTTCTCTTTCGCTCTCACTCTCACTTCTTTCCCTTTCGCTCTCACTCTCACTTCTTTCCCTTTCGCTCTCACTCTCACTTCTTTCCCTTTCGCTCTCTTTCTCTCACTTCTTTCCCTTTCGCTCTCTTTCTCTCTCTTCTTTCCCTTTCGCTCTCTTTCTCTCTCTTCTTTCCCTTTCGCTCTCTTTCTCTCTCTTCTTTCCCTTTCGCTCTCTTTCTCTCTCTTCTTTCCCTTTCGCTCTCTTTCTCTCTCTCTCTAACTTCATTTCTGTTTCTGTCTATTTCTAGTTCTCTCTCTAACTTTAACTTTATTTCTCTCTCACTCTCCCTCTTTTTCTCTTTCGCTCTCACTCTCCCTCTTTTTCTCTTTCGCTCTCACTCTCACTTCTTTCCCTTTCGCTCTCACTCTCACTTCTTTCCCTTTCGCTCTCACTCTCACTTCTTTCCCTTTCGCTCTCACTCTCACTTCTTTCCCTTTCGCTCTCTTTCTCTCTCTCTCTCTAACTTTCTGTTTCTCTCTCTCTCTCTCTCTCTCTCTCTAACTTCATTTCAGTTTCTCTCTCTCTCACTTTATTTCTAGTTCTCTCTCTAACTTTAGTTCTCGTTCTCTCTATTTCTAGTTCTCTCTCTAACTTTAGTTCTCGTTCTCTCTATTTCTAGTTCTCTCTCTAACTTTAGTTCTCGTTCTCTCTATTTCTAGTTCTCTCTCTAACTTTAGTTCTCGTTCTCTCTATTTCTAGTTCTCTCTCTAACTTTAGTTCTCGTTCTCTCTCTAACTCTATTTCTAGTTCTCTCTATTTCTCGTTCTCTCTCTAACTTTATTTCTCGTTCTCTCTATTTCTCGTTCTCTCTCTAACTTTATTTCTCGTTCTCTCTATTTCTCGTTCTCTCTCTAACTTTATTTCTCGTTCTCTCTATTTCTCGTTCTCTCTCTAACTTTATTTCTCGTTCCCTCTATTTCTCGTTCTCTCTCTAACTTTATTTCTCTCTATTTCTAGTTCTCTCTCTAACTTTAACTTTATTTCTCTCTATTTCTAGTTCTCTCTCTAACTTTAACTTTATTTCTCTCTATTTCTAGTTCTCTCTCTAACTTTAACTTTATTTCTCTCTATTTCTAGTTCTCTCTCTAACTTTAACTTTATTTCTCTCTATTTCTAGTTCTCTCTCTAACTTTATTTCTCGTTCTCTCTATTTCTAGTTCTCTCTCTAACTTTATTTCTCGTTCTCTCTATTTCTAGTTCTCTCTCTAACTTTATTTCTCCTTCTCCAGCGCCCAGCCTGGACTTGCTCTGTGGGGGGGCCTGTTCCATCTGCCTGAACCAAGGACATCCTGCCCAGGTTTGACACTTGACTCCCGTTGTTTTTCCTCTTGCAGGCAGCTGGCAAAAGAGGAGAGAGCCCCTGCGAGGCAGAGCCCCTGGAATGCCCTGTCCCGGTCTGAGGTTCCCACTTTTCTCTCCAACTCCCGGAGAATTGCTGGAGCAGAACCAGAGAGTGTCCATTTTATTTCCTGCCTTTTCCAATAAACGGTGACTTTCAGCTGGAGTGTGTTCCTGGTGTCATCCTCCTCCTCCTCCTCCCTGGATTTGTAAATAAATGTCCTGATTTTGGCCAAGGAGAATTTTGTTGTTCCAGGCATTGTGGCTCTTTTGTTTCATTGAAACTTCCCAACTCTGCTGAGACTTTGAGATGTCAAATACAAGTAAGACTGGAGTTTCTTGGGATTGTTACTCACACAAAATAGGGATCCTTCTTGGACAGGAGTAACTTGACGTGTTTAATGCCACTTCCCTTTAAAATCAGAGCAGGGGAAGCAGATTTGAAATCATCATTCCATGAACTTGCACCAAATTCCTCCAAAGCTGCAAAAGTTTTCCTTGTTAGAAATTCCTGAGCTTGTTTTCCAGGCAAGCTGGGATTTAGATGTTCTTTGTTCCTTGGATTTGCTGGTTTTCCTCTCTCTCATTTTAGTAAAGGATTTTTTTTTTTCATATTTTCCATGCTGATTGGAATTTTTGTACTGCTCAGGGCACATTGCCAAGGAAATGTACCAATTTCATGTTGGTAAATCAGGCATTGTTCAGCACCATATGCCCACAAGTCTGTAAATTCCCAGGGAAACTTGCTAAGTGTTGAATTGCCATAATGAATCTCTTTGTAAAGTTGATTATACTTTTTTATTTTTAATTACTTTGAATTTTTTATGTAGGGTTTTTTTTTAATAAGTGATGTCTTTTTGTATTTTTAAATTTTTTCTTTTAAAAAATTTTCTATTTTAATTTTTCCTTTGTAATTTTTCCTTTGTAATTTTTCCTTTGTAATTTTTCCTTTGTAATTTTTCCTTTGTAATTTTTCCTTTGTAATTTTTCTCCTTTTTATTTTTTCCTTTTTATTTTTTTCCTTTTTATTTTTTTCCTTTTTATTTTTTCCTCTTTTTTTCTCTCTTTAACTTTTTCCTTTTTAACTTTTTCCTTTTTAATTTTTTCCTTTTTATTTTTTTCCTTTTTAATTTTTTCTTTTTTAATTTTTTCCTTTTTATTTTTGCTTTTTATTTCTAATTTTTCCTTTTTAACTTTTTAATTTTATTTTTTTCTGTGTTTTACTTGAAATTTTATTTGAAAACTTTTTTTTTTTCTTCATGTTTTCTTTGTGTTGGTGTGTTTTGTTTTGCTTTGGTTTGGTTTGGTTTGGTTTTTTGCTCTCTCTCTACTCTTTTATCTACTTTTTTATAGCCCAAGTATGTAGAAGTTTGGCTGGTGGGAACAGAGGAGGTGACAAATGAAATCCATGTCCACTCCACGTCCGGATAGAATTGAGAGTGCAGCTAGAGAAATCTCTGTATTTTCTGCTAAATTAGAAATCCTGAACAGAGAAAGCTCTAAAGACCAAGGGGCCTTCTTTTTTCTTTTTCCTTTTTCCCCCGAACAATTCTCATTGTAGCCATTTACAGGATCAGGAACATTACCTTGAAATCGAGGTGTATTTCACAGGTAGCGAGAAAACAAAGTAGACTTGATCTTGTAACTCTCATTGTTTAGTAACAAAGAAATCCAAAACAAAACAAACATTTAAAAAAAAAAAAAAAATCCACCAACCCCACAAAAGAACAGAGAAAGAGAAATTATACCAATATTATTTTAATTTAAAACCACTTTCCCCCTTAGAAAACCAGGCTACTGTAATTCTGCTTAATTGGGGTGCTGTCGTGTTTAGGTTACTGAATTAATAGAGTTTAAAACATACAGCAATAAACACGAATTTTAAAAACTAAGTACAAAAATATGAATATATATAATAAAACAAATATAAATATGAAAAATAATATCGTAACTAAACGCAATCTATAATATTTCTCATTACTTATATTATATACAGTAGTCTATATATTATATCCATAGATATGACTAGAAAAACGACATGGTAATGATCAATATCAAAATACTAAATGTAAAGAAATAATGGAATAGAGCTTAAAACAGAGGGGGTTTTTTGGTTTGAATTTGCTTGTTGGCAGGGGTTCTCTTTTAAGCGGCGGCCGGATGTCTTTCGGGGCGTTTCTTTTAGGGGGTTTCTGTGCACGTTCTCTTCGGGGGTCCCTGTCTGCTGTGGACACAGCGCGGTGCTGCAGCTCTGCCCCGGGCCCGTCCCAGTGCTGCCGCCTTGTGGACACAGCGCGGTACTGCAGATGTTCATCCCAGGGGAGTTGCTGGCTTGGCTAGAATTGGTTTCCCAGTAAAACTGGGGGTTGTCTAGAAAACCTGAATTTGTGGGAGGCACTGGGTTTGTTTTCCCTATCCCTGCATCACAGTCAAGAACACTCCTGGAGCTGTGTTAGGCAGTGGAAGGAGGGGAGAGCTGCATTTATTGAATTCCTTTGTTGTTGTTGTTGTTGTATTTTTTCATGCTATTTTATTTTATTGTGTTTTAGTTTTACATGTTTTTTTGTTTTGACTTTTAAAAAATATTTTAATGTTTCCTCAAATTTTTAATTTTTCGATTTTTAGTTTACTTTTATATTTTATAGTTATGATTTCACTTTTTATTTTATTTTCAATACCTTTTAAATTTTTATTTAGATTTATGTTTTATTTTTATGTTTGCAGTTGTTTTGTATTTTTTAATGTTTCCTTAATTGTTTAATTTTTCCTTTGTCATTTTTTCCTTTGTCATTTTTTCCTTTGTCATTTTTTCCTCTATAATTTTTTCTTTTTTAATTTTTTATTTTTTATTTTTCTCTTTTTAATTTTTCTCCTTTTTAATGTTTTCCTTTCTAATTTTTTCCTTTCTGATTTCTCCTTTCTCGATTTTGTCAGGCACCCCCCTTTAAAACCGGGGTGCCTTCGGCCGTGCCACAACAAAGATGGCGGCCCAACAGGAAATGGTTTCAGCCACAAACAAGATGGCAGCCGGAAGTATGGGCAGTCACCTAATGCCCCGCTCAAGATGGCGGCTCGTCGAGCCGCCTTCGACCTTCCAAAGACGGCGGCCAAAAAAGGCGGGAAAACACAAGGACCACCCATGGGCGTCGACCCAACTGCCTGCGCCCGACCCCGAAAACGGCGCCGCTCAGGAACAATTTTCAGCGTCGCTTCCCGGCGCGAGGGAGCTGTGTGCCCGCTGTGCCGCGCCGCGGTGCGGTTGCGGCAGCCATTTTGGTGAGGCGCCTGAGTAACCAGCTACCCGGGGCCTTCGGGGGTGCCACAAAAAAGATGGCGGCTCTACCGGATGTGTCTTCACCACAACCAAGATGGCGGCTACAACGGGCGGAAGTAACGTTTATATAGGGTTTATATAGGGTTTGGACCCTATAGCCGCGGCCGAACCAAGGCTCTGCTGCAGGTGTATTCGAGACATCTTTCCTCTTTGTTTGACAGAAGGAAGAGGGGAAAAAAAAAAAAAAAAAAAAAAAAAAGAGGAAGAAAAAACGGGAGCAGTTCCGGGGCGGTCCCGGGGCGGTCCCGGGGCGGTGTGCGCCGTCACTGCCGCCTTCTCGGCGGGCGATTCCAAGGCGCTGTCGGGCTCTCTGCCGGCCGGTCGGCGGGCGGGCGGCCGGGACGCGATGGCGCTGTGCCCGGAGCTGGAGCGCTCGCTGTCGCTGCTGCAGCCGGGCGCCGACCGGGCCCAGCAGCAGCAGGAGCGGCGGGCGGACGCGGCCCCCACGCCCATGGTGTTCATGTGCGCCGGCTGCGGGCGCCCCGTGGGCGACACCCGCACCTGGGGTTCAGTGTCGAGGACAGCGGTCCCATCCTGCTGCGCAGTGAGTACCAGCGCTGCCACCCCCGTGCCGCCGCGGTCGCTGCCGCCGTGCCTCCTGCCCTGCCTCCCGCCGCAGCTGCGGCCGCCAGCGTCGCCGCGGACCCGGGGCGGAAGGGCTCCGAGCTCCCCGGAGAGTGCGGATGGTGAGGGCCGGGCCTGGCTGGACACAGTCCCGGGGGAGTCGGGGTTCCCGGCGCTGGGGACCGGCAAAGGGCCCGGAGCGCTCGTGTGGCCCGAGAGCCCCTGGAGCACTTATCTGGGGTGGGCTGTACAAGCCGCGTATGGCCTAAGGGAGAGGGATTTCTCACAAGGACATGTAGTGATGGACAAGGGAGGCAGCTTTAGATTAAATGTCGGGAAGAAATTTTTCCCTGCGAGGGCGGTGAGGCCGTGGTACAGGTTCCCCAGAGAAGCTGTGGCTGCCCCTGTGTCCCTGGAAGTGCCCAAGGCCAGGTTGGACGGGGCTTGGAACACCCTGGGATAGTGGAAGCTGTCCCTGCCCAGGGCCGGGGGTGGAATGGGGTGAGCTTGAAGGCCCCTTCCACAATTCAGCGATTCTGATGGTCTTGGTCTTGCTGAGGTTAGCCAGCCTGAGGAGCTGATGCAAATTCAGGCTAAAAGATGAGTGCTCATCATTTATACTGTGTAAAGCATGAATGAAAGGTTAAAAAAGTTCTAATGCATGATTTAAATTTTTTTTTTTTATTTTTAAGAAAAGGGATGGGGAGAGGTGCCTCCTTTTATTTTCTTCTGAATAAATGTTATTCCTTGCTTGCAGCATGGTAGAAACCCTACTCTGCTCTGGCTGCTCCAGGACCCTTGGCAGCAGATACATGCACGCCTCAAGGCATCTCGACTGCAAGAGGGATTTGTTCTGTGTCCGTACTGACTCTGTTGAAAGGTAAGTGCAGAATGTTTATGGGTCAGCCTGCCAGCTCCACTGCACTCACCAGGCATGGCACTGAGGGTGCTCCTGTTACATCTCTGGCAAGGCTGGAGGGAGCGTCTTCTGCTGCTCTGTCCCACGGTGGTTTTCTGTATTGGTGCTGTTGGCATCCCAGTGCTCAGCTGTAGGGAACATCACCTGTGTAAGGCACATCCTAGAAAAAGAACCAAAACAAACCAACCTGGCCTGCCTTTTGTGTGGGAAGTTGCATTCCAGCCCAGAAAATATCACCAGGTCCAGGGCACTAGAGGGTTCCTTCGCATTTGATTGGAAGAGTTCACAAACCAAGCACCAAAGAGGCCTGGCTGGAGCCTGTTAGGGGTCCGCATGATCAGCAGGGAGTGTGGCCAGAGGGGCTCGGGCAGGACTTGGGGTGGCTCTGCCCTGTGCTGGCCACATCTGCTCTGTCCTTGCTAAGATGGGCAAAGGCAACTCTGACAACTGAGTACGTGCTTGAGACTCTCACTCAGCTGTCTTAAAATCTGTCTAGAAAATGAAAGTGTGCTTGGGTTTAGTTGGTTTATAGCACTTCAAAGGGGTTATTAAAAACTGTATCCTCAATTAAGGCTCCGCACCAGAGTCCTTTTGTGCAGGCATTGTCCTAATAGACAGTGGTTGTTCATCTGGACTGGTTTTAATGTCTCTTTTTTTTTCTGAAGTTCCCATTTATTTTGCTGTATTGCTGTGGATATTCCCCTTGGTACTCTGGACAGGGTTTGGAGATTTTTTTCTTCATTCCACTGCTAGAGTACTTTTTTTATTGCATGGCAGTAAAATTCTCTCATGCACTAACTTGGCTGCAGAATGGCATTTTCTGGCAAAGGGATGCTGCTTCTGCCTGCCAGCACTGCACTGTTCTTGGTGTCTTGGTGCCATTTTCCACTGTATCCCGTATCCCCAGAATCCACGGCTGTCTCTCAGGGTTCTAAAGGAGTGCTGTGTTTGGATTTTTGGCTTCAGAGTGGGAAGTGCTCTGTAACCTGATGTAACCTGTGGCATCTCAGCTCTAGGCCAGGAACCCTGGAAAAGCAAGCTCGCATTCACGAGGAGCCGCTTACTCTTGAAAGCCCAGCTGTCTTGCAAGAGGTGCCGCACAGGGTGAGTTTTAACCTTACATCATTCTTTGTTGAAATCACCTCTGAGAAGTCTTAATATGCTTCAATGGTTTCTGCAGAACAGCTTATTCCACTCAGAGCAATTCAGTGCATTGTAACATGTACTGGACTGCTTCCTGTAATTGCTGTCTTGTGCTCTGCAAGACCTTTAGCCACTTTTCCTTCAGTTTTCTTGGTAGTTAGCATTTTCTGTTTATCAAGCACAGCATTAGGTTCCTCTGGCTGTCTCAGAAATTGGATCAGTTGTTTCTAGTTCGTTCTGATTCACTTCTCCAGATCTTCATTTAACTTTTAGCCATGTTTCTTCTGCCTCCTGTGGAAATGGACTTAATGCTTTTGCTGTAACTTTATCTTGAAATAGTAATCATAAATGAATCATGGTAAATCAGGTTGATGTTTTGCTCTACTAAAATCTTGTGACTGCAGGTAGGAAGAGTTGGGAGCGAACAGTCTGAGGAAGTGGACTGTGGAAGCTGAAGGTTGTCCAGCCAAAGCTGAGTGTGTGGCTCTGACACTGACCAAGGCTGGAAAGAGTTACTGTGTGGACAGAGAATGTTAGAGCCGGGTGAGCTTTCACAGGATGAAAGAAGCGAGGAGAGAATCGAATGGAAAGAATTGCTGAGATCAGGTTTGAGCCCTTTCTTTGGGTTTGGGATTTGTTTGTGGTTTTTTTGTTACCTAACACTACCTAGCACTTACTTACTTACTTACTGTGAGATTTGAAGTTTTCTCCAAAAACTCAGAATGAATTTCCCCACTCTGCCCCACTGGTAGCAGCACACAGGAGAACAGAGCCTGTGGTTTGGATCTTGAGGGAGTTCCAGCAGTACAAGCTATGAGTTACCATGTTTCTCCCAAATTTACATCCAGCAAATCTGAGGAATTACCTCTTGCCTGAGCATTCCTGGTCTCTGTGACTCTTTAGTAAGAGACAGCTGGGACTGGCCAAGCTGAGACAGGATCTGTTCCTGTCAAACCATCTATTTCCCATGCGGATGAGAATCTGGGGGGCAAGTGCCCACATCACTCCTCACAAATGCCCACACATACTTCTGGGGCTGCTGTATCTATCTGCTGGATTTGTCAGCGCCAGCATTTGCGAAGGATCACCTTGTGAGCAACTCAAAAGACAGATAAATAGAGGCAGCAGCAATTGTCTTGAGTTTACCTTATGGTAAGGCTTATGGATATTTTTAATCACTATAAGAAGGCTTATGGATATTTTTGATCACTTTCTTAGCACTTGCAATTACCCCTGCTACCACACAAAAGAAACCGAGGAACAGGAAAGCTCCGCTCTGTATCTCTGGCAGAAGAAAAGCCAGCAAACCAGTTTGCGTTCACCCCGATTCCTAGTCCTGTGCTGCAAGTACAGAAATATCTTGAGCCTTTGGGAGGGGGACTGGGACTGTGGAACCCAGCTGCATGTGTCTCCTAGGCCACGTTTTTCTTGGAAGCACCTTTCCTAGTTTCACTGCTTTTTGGAAATGAACTGTTCTGAGCAGAACCAGTACCTTCAGACTCAGGGTCTGAAAACAAAACAACCATAAAAACCACTAAAAAGCCCCAAAACCCACTGCCTAAGAGAACAAAGAAAGAGAAAATATACCGGGATTCTTTTAATAAACCTGAATTTGTGGGAGGCACTGGGTTTGTTTTCCCTTCGTGCGGCAGCACGAAGTTTGCACGCATTTTGCTGCCGCTTTGGCTCTCAAGAACTGGAAATGCCTGGATTTCTGCGTGGTTTCCCCAGGTTCTCCTATTTAGCAGGAGCTGCACGGTGAGGTCGGTGTTCTGAGGGAGGCCCTGGCACAGCTGCCAAAGGCCGGGAACGTGGAGTGTGCAGGGAGCATCCGGGGGGCTTCTCCCCCCTGAGTTTCTCCCGGGGTGTGCTGCCTGCACTGCTGGATGTTGGACCCGGCTTTGGGCCGTTCTCCTGCGGTCCCAGCACTGAGTGCTGCCCCTGTGGCCAGACCTTGCCGTGTGCCGGCACCAAACCCGGGCAGCCGGGGCTGCTTTTCCAGCCCTTTGGTGCCACGGGCGGCCCCCGATTGCCGGAGCTCCCCGGCACCCGGCCTGGACTCACTCTGTGGGGGGGCCTGTTCCATCTGCCTCAACCGAGGACATCCTGCCCAGGTTTGACACTTGACTCCCGTTGTTTTTCCTCTTGCAGGCAGCTGGCAAAAGAGGAGAGAGCCCCTGCGAGGCAGAGCCCCTGGAATGCCCTGTCCCGGTCTGAGGTTCCCACTTTTATCTCCGACTCCCGGAGAATTGCTGGAGCAGAACCAGAGAGAGTCCATTTTATTTCCTGCCTTTTCCAATAAACGGTGACTTTCAGCTGGAGTGTGTTCCTGGTGTTATCCTCCTCCTCCTCCTCCCTGGATTTGTAAATAAATGTCCTGATTTTGGCCAAGTAGAATTTTGTTGTTCCAGGCATTGTGGCTCTTTTGTTTCATTGAAACTTCCCAACTCTGCTGAGACTTTGAGATGTCAAATACAAGTAAGACTGGAGTTTCTTGGGATTGTTACTCACACAAAATAGGGATCCTTCTTGGACAGGAGTAACTTGACGTGTTTAATGCCGCTTCCCTTTAAAATCAGAGCAGGGGAAGCAGATTTGAAATCATCATTCCATGAACTTGCACCAAATTCCTCCAAAGCTGCAAAAGTTTTCCTTGTTAGAAATTCCTGAGCTTGTTTTCCAGGCAAGCTGGGATTTAGATGTTCTTTGTTCCTTGGATTTGCTGGTTTTCCTCTCTCTCATTTTAGTAAAGGATTTTTTTTTTTTCATATTTTCCATGCTGATTGGAATTTTTGTACTGCTCAGGGCACATTGCCAAGGAAATGTACCAATTTCATGTTGGTAAATCAGGCATTGTTCAGCACCATATGCCCACAAGTCTGTAAATTTCCAGGGAAACTTGCTAAGTGTTGAATTGCCATAATGAATCTCTTTGTAAAGTTGATTATACTTTTTTCTTTATTTTTAATTACTTTGAATTTTTTATGTAGGGTTTTTTTTTAATAAGTGATGTCTTTTTGTATTTTTAAATTTTTTCTTTTAAAAAATTTTCTATTTTAATTTTTCCTTTGTAATTTTTCCTTTGTAATTTTCCTATTTTATTTTTTCCTTTTTATTTTTTTCCTTTTTATTTTTTCCTTTTTATTTTTTTCCTTTTTATTTTTTCCTCTTTTTTTCTCTCTTTAACTTTTTCCTTTTTAATTTTTTCCTTTTTATTTTTTTCCTTTTTAATTTTTTCCTTTTTAATTTTTTCCTTTTTATTTTTTTTCCTTTTTAATTTTTTCCTTTTTAATTTTTTCCTTTTTAATTTTTTTCTTTTTATTTTTTCCTTTTTACTTTTTTCCTTTTTATTTTTTCCTTTTTACTTTTTTCCTTTTTATTTTTTTCCTTTTAATTTCTGCTTTTTATTTTCTTTCTTTCTAATTTTTCCTTTTTAACTTTTTAATTTTATTTTTTTCTGTGTTTTACTTGAAATTTTATTTGAAAACTTTTTTTTTTTCTTCATGTTTTCTTTGTGTTGGTGTGTTTTGGTTTGGTTTGGTTTGGTTTGGTTTGGTTTGGTTTGGTTTGGTTTGGTTTGGTTTGGTTTGGTTTGGTTTTTTCCTCTCTCTCTACTCTTTTATCTACTTTTTTATAGCCCAAGTATGTAGAAGTTTGGCTGGTGGGAACAGAGGAGGTGACAAATGAAATCCATGTCCACTCCACGTCCGGATAGAATTGAGAGTGCAGCTAGAGAAATCTCTGTATTTTCTGCTAAATTAGAAATCCTGAACAGAGAAAGCTCTAAAGACCAAGGGGCCTTCTTTTTTCTTTTTCCTTTTTCCCCCGAACAATTCTCATTGTAGCCATTTACAGGATCAGGAACATTACCTTGAAGTCGAGGTGTATTTCACAGGTAGCGAGAAAACAAAGTAGACTTGATCTTGTAACTCTCATTGTTTAGTAACAAAGAAATCCAAAACAAAACAAACAACATAAAAAAAAAAAAAAAAATCCACCAACCCCACAAAAGAACAGAGAAAGAGAAATTATACCAATATTATTTTAATTTAAAACCACTTTCTCCCTTAGAAAACCAGGCTAATGTAATTCTGCTTAATTGGGGTGCTGTCGTGTTTAGGTTACTGAATTAATAGAGTTTAAAACATACAGCAATAAACACGAATTTTAAAAACTAAGTACAAAAATATGAATATATATAATAAAACAAATATAAATATGAAAAATAATATCGTAAGTAAATGCAATCTATAATATTTCTCATTACTTATATTATATACAGTAGTCTATATATTATATCCATAGATATGACTAGAAAAAAGACATGGTAATTATCAATATTAAAATAATAAATGTAAAGAAATAATGGAATAGAGCTTAAAACAGAGGGGGTTTTTTGGTTTGAATTTGCTTGGTGGCAGGGGTTCTCTTTTAAGCGGCGGCCGGGTGTCTTTCGGGGCGTTTCTTTTAGGGGGTTTCTGTGCACGTTCTCTTCGGGGGTCCCTGTCTGCTGTGGACACAGCGCGGTGCTGCAGCTCTGCCCCGGGCCCGTCCCAGTGCTGCCGCCTTGTGGACACAGCGCGGTACTGCAGCTCTGCCCCGGGCCCGTCCCAGTGCTGCCGCCCTGTGGACACAGCGCGGTACTGCAGATGTTCATCCCAGGGGAGTTGCTGGCTTGGCTAGAATTGGTTTCCCAGTAAAACTGGGGGTTGTCTAGAAAACCTGAATTTGTGGGAGGCACTGGGTTTGTTTTCCCTATCCCTGCATCACAGTCAAGAACACTCCTGGAGCTGTGTTAGGCAGTGGAAGGAGGGGAGAGCTGCATTTATTGAATTCCTTTGTTGTTGTTATTGTTGTATTTTTTCATGCTATTTTATTTTATTGTGTTTTAGATTTTCATGTTTTTTTATTTTGACTTTTAAAAAATATTTTAATGTTTCCTCAAATTTTTAATTTTTCGATTTTTAGTTTACTTTTATATTTTATAGTTATGATTTCACTTTTTATTTTATTTTCAATACCTTTTAAATTTTTATTTAGATTTATGTTTTATTTTTATGTTTGCGGTTGTTTTGTATTTTTTAATGTTTCCTTAGTAATTTTTCCTTTGTCATTTTTTCCTTTGTCATTTTTTCCTCTATAATTTTTCCACTATAATTTTTTCCTTTTTAATTTTTTATTTTTTATTTTTCTCTTTTTAATTTTTCTCCTTTTTAATGTTTTCCTTTCTAATTTTTTCCTTTCTGATTTCTCCTTTCTCGATTTTGTCAGGCACCCCCCTTTAAAACCGGGGTGCCTTCGGCCGTGCCACAACAAAGATGGCGGCCCAACAGGAAATGGTTTCAGCCACAAACAAGATGGCAGCCGGAAGTATGGGCAGCCACCTAATGCCCCGCTCAAGATGGCGGCTCGTCGAGCCGCCTTCGACCTTCCAAAGACGGCGGCCAAAAAAGGCGGGAAAACACAAGGACCACCCATGGGCGTCGACCCAACTGCCTGCGCCCGACCCCGAAAACGGCGCCGCTCAGGAACAATTTTCAGCGTCGCTTCCCGGCGCGAGGGAGCTGTGTGCCCGCTGTGCCGCGCCGCGGTGCGGTTGCGGCAGCCATTTTGGTGAGGCGCCTGAGTAACCAGCTACCCGGGGCCTTCGGGGGTGCCACAAAAAAGATGGCGGCTCTACCGGATGTGTCTTCACCACAACCAAGATGGCGGCTACAACGGGCGGAAGTAACGTTTATATAGGGTTTATATAGGGTTTGGACCCTATAGCCGCGGCCGAACCAAGGCTCTGCTGCAGGTGTATTCGAGACATCTTTCCTCTTTGTTTGACAGAAGGAAGAGGGGAAAAAAAAAAAAAAAAAAAAAAAAAAAAGAGGAAGAAAAAACGGGAGCAGTTCCGGGGCGGTCCCGGGGCGGTCCCGGGGCGGTGTGCGCCGTCACTGCCGCCTTCTCGGCGGGCGATTCCAAGGCGCTGTCGGGCTCTCTGCCGGCCGGTCGGCGGGCGGGCGGCCGGGACGCGATGGCGCTGTGCCCGGAGCTGGAGCGCTCGCTGTCGCTGCTGCAGCCGGGCGCCGACCGGGCCCAGCAGCAGCAGGAGCGGCGGGCGGACGCGGCCCCCACGCCCATGGTGTTCATGTGCGCCGGCTGCGGGCGCCCCGTGGGCGACACCCGCACCTGGGGTTCAGTGTCGAGGACAGCGGTCCCATCCTGCTGCGCAGTGAGTACCAGCGCTGCCACCCCCGTGCCGCCGCGGTCGCTGCCGCCGTGCCTCCTGCCCTGCCTCCCGCCGCAGCTGCGGCCGCCAGCGTCGCCGCGGACCCGGGGCGGAAGGGCTCCGAGCTCCCCGGAGAGTGCGGATGGTGAGGGCCGGGCCTGGCTGGACACAGTCCCGGGGGAGTCGGGGTTCCCGGCGCTGGGGACCGGCAAAGGGCCCGGAGCGCTCGTGTGGCCCGAGAGCCCCTGGAGCACTTATCTGGGGTGGGCTGTACAAGCCGCGTATGGCCTAAGGGAGAGGGATTTCTCACAAGGACATGTAGTGATGGACAAGGGAGGCAGCTTTAGATTAAATGTCGGGAAGAAATTTTTCCCTGCGAGGGTGGTGAGGCCGTGGTACAGGTTCCCCAGAGAAGCTGTGGCTGCCCCTGTGTCCCTGGAAGTGCCCAAGGCCAGGTTGGACGGGGCTTGGAACACCCTGGGATAGTGGAAGCTGTCCCTGCCCAGGGCCGGGGGTGGAATGGGGTGAGCTTGAAGGCCCCTTCCACAATTCAGCGATTCTGATGGTCTTGGTCTTGCTGAGGTTAGCCAGCCTGAGGAGCTGATGCAAATTCAGGCTAAAAGATGAGTGCTCATCATTTATACTGTGTAAAGCATGAATGAAAGGTTAAAAAAGTTCTAATGCATGATTTAAAATTTTTTTTTATTTTTAAGAAAAGGGATGGGGAGAGGTGCCTCCTTTTATTTTCTTCTGAATAAATGTTATTCCTTGCTTGCAGCATGGTAGAAACCCTACTCTGCTCTGGCTGCTCCAGGACCCTTGGCAGCAGATCCATGCACGCCTCAAGGCATCTCGACTGCAAGAGGGATTTGTTCTGTGTCCGTACTGACTCTGTTGAAAGGTAAGTGCAGAATGTTTATGGGTCAGCCTGCCAGCTCCACTGCACTCACCAGGCATGGCACTGAGGGTGCTCCTGTTACATCTCTGGCAAGGCTGGAGGGAGCGTCTTCTGCTGCTCTGTCCCACGGTGGTTTTCTGTATTGGTGCTGTTGGCATCCCAGTGCTCAGCTGTAGGGAACATCACCTGTGTAAGGCACATCCTAGAAAAAGAACCAAAACAAACCAACCTGGCCTGCCTTTTGTGTGGGAAGTTGCATTCCAGCCCAGAAAATATCACCAGGTCCAGGGCACTAGAGGGTTCCTTCGCATTTGATTGGAAGAGTTCACAAACCAAGCACCAAAGAGGCCTGGCTGGAGCCTGTTAGGGGTCCGCATGATCAGCAGGGAGTGTGGCCAGAGGGGCTCGGGCAGGACTTGGGGTGGCTCTGCCCTGTGCTGGCCACATCTGCTCTGTCCTTGCTAAGATGGGCAAAGGCAACTCTGACAACTGAGTACGTGCTTGAGACTCTCACTCAGCTGTCTTAAAATCTGTCTAGAAAATGAAAGTGTGCTTGGGTTTAGTTGGTTTATAGCACTTCAAAGGGGTTATTAAAAACTGTATCCTCAATTAAGGCTCCGCACCAGAGTCCTTTTGTGCAGGCATTGTCCTAATAGACAGTGGTTGTTCATCTGGACTGGTTTTAATGTCTCTTTTTTTTCTGAAGTTCCCATTTATTTTGCTGTATTGCTGTGGATATTCCCCTTGGTACTCTGGACAGGGTTTGGAGATTTTTTTCTTCATTCCACTGCTAGAGTACTTTTTTTATTGCATGGCAGTAAAATTCTCTCATGCACTAACTTGGCTGCAGAATGGCATTTTCTGGCAAAGGGATGCTGCTTCTGCCTGCCAGCACTGCACTGTTCTTGGTGTCTTGGTGCCATTTTTCACTGTATCCCGTATTCCCAGAATCCAGGGCTATCTCTCAGGGTTCTGAAGGAGTGCTGTATTTGGATTTTTGGCTTCAGTGTGGGAAGTGCATGATGTAACCTGTGGCATCTCAGCTCTAGGCCAGGAACCCTGGAAAAGCAAGCTCTCATTCACGAGGAGCCGCTTCCTCTCGAAAGTCCAGCTGTCTTGCAAGAGGTGCCGCACAGGGTGAGATTTAACCTTACATCATTCTTTGTTGAAATCACCTCTGAGAAGTCTTAATATGCTTCAATGGTTTCTGCAGAACAGCTTATTCCACCCAGAGCAATTCAGTGCATTGTAACATGTACTGGACTGCTTCCTGTAATTGCTGTCTTGTGCTCTGCAAGACTTTTAGCCACTTTTCCTTCAGTTTTCTTGGTAGTTAGCATTTTCTGTTTATCAAGCACAGCATTAGGTTCCTATTTCTGTCTCAGAAATTTGATATGATGTTTCTAGTTAGTTCCGATTCACTTCTCTAGATCTTCATTTAACTTTTAGCCATGTTTCTTCTGCCTCCTGTGGAAATGGACTTAATGCTTTTGCTGTAACTTTATCTTGAAATATTAATCACAAATTAATCATGGTAAATCAAGTTGATGTTTTGCTCTACTAAAATCTTGTGACTGCAGGTCGGAAGAGTTGGGAGCGAACAGCCTGAGGAAGTGGACTGTGGAAGCTGAAGGTTGTCCAGCCAAAGCTGAGTGTGTGGCTCTGACACTGACCAAGGCTGGAAAGAGTTACTGTGTGGACAGAGAATGTTAGAACCAGGTGAGCTTTCACAGGATGAAAGGAGCGAGGAGAGAATCGAATGGAAAGAATTGCTGAGATCAGGTTTGAGCCCTTTCTTTGGGTTTGGGATTTGTTTTGGTTTTTTTGTTACCCAACACTGCTTAGCATTACTACTGTGAGATTTAAAGTTTTCTCCAAAAACTCAGAATGAATTTCCCCACTCTGCCCCACTGGTAGGCACCGCATCTCTTAGAAAAGCTCCTACCCACCATCTTCACTGCCCCAGTTTGAAGTAGTGCTCCAGTTTAGCCCGTAGTAATGGGTCTTACATCCCTTTCTGTTCAGGTAACTACACCATTTTGTTATTGACATATCTGCCAGAGGAGCCTACATTACTCCAGTGTAATTTGTGAGGCAGTTTCTGCTCTAACAAGTTTTTGAATGCTGCTCAACTGCAAGAGAGCTCCTTCTGGATGTTTGAAGGTGACAGAAGAGATGGTCGCATCCCAGGAGCTTGATTTTGGAATGTTTAATGGAATTGGCCCAGTAGCTTTTACTTGTGGGCTTTGCAAGTCTGCCCACAGCAGGTCCAGCCTGTGCTTCAACTTAGAGCCCTCAGTGGGCAGGGAAATGGACCTTGGAGAGATTGTTACAGCTCTACTTAACGCTTTCTGAATTGGGATGATTTTCTGGAAGTAGGCTGTCCATTCTGACCCATTTTCTTCTCTCTCCTTGCAGACTGTAGCTGCTAAAAGGCTGAGGTGAGACCAGGATCTGCAAAATCTCTGACTCTCCATGTCTTCCCAAGGCTGAAGCCGTGTTTGCTGTCAATGACAACCCAGTGGAAGATGCTAAAGACTGAAAACTTTGGGGTTTTTCCCCTGAATCCCACGACACTCTCTGCAGCTGTGCCCTGCATATCTCTTAAAAGAGTTTCCGGCTTTAGAAGGGTTTTACCCTGTGCAATATTGATCTATAAGTCAATGAAAAAGAATCTTACTGTATCAATGTGATGTTACTTGGTTTGAGTTGTTTAATTAAAGCATATCATTGATAAGGGGTTTGAGAATCCCTTGGACGGCCCTTGGGGCTGGCAGCTCTGATTTATTTTCTCTTCATTCCTTTAATGTCGTTCAATTATTTCTTAAGCAATTACTGCAATTTGGATATCCAGTAAGGACAGCAGCATTCCCACTCTGCTGGATTGGGAAATCCAAGCCCAATTCCTTGGAGAGATTGAGGGGATGGGGAGCTGAGCCTCAGGCTGGGTTTTGACAGTGGGAATTCGGTGAGGAAGAAAGAAGAGAGATTTCCCCAAAAAGGGGTTTAGGCCAGTTCTGCTGGCTTTGGGTGCCTCTACCTCCCAAAAATCCTCCTGGTTCAACAGGACTTGAAGAAGCAGCAGGATGTGCTAGGGGCCTGTGCTGAGACCCCCAAACCCTGGTCAGGGAGGCTGGGAAGTGTCAGCTCCAGAGGAACACCAGAGAGGGGCTACGCTGGGACGCCTCAAATTGCAGCCAGAGATGCTGGGCACTGCTGCACCTTTGGGACACTGCAGCGAGGCTCCACTGCCTGATGCAGAGAGCTGTCCCATTATTGTTTGTCGTGCTTAGAAGCGGGCAGGTCATTCCAGCTGCACGGGTTGAAAAGCCCAGGGGAGCAGGTGGAGTCGCAGACGATCACACAGAAGCCAAGCTGGGAGAGGAAATGAGCTGTGCCACAGATTTCTTTTTCCCCAATGCCCCAGCACAGCCCCGGCTGCGGGCGGATCAAGAGCGGCTCGGCCCCAGTGCCCGGCCCGGAGCGGCTCCTGCCGCCCGCCGCCATCCCGGTCCCAGTCCCGGCCCCAACGCCGCCCCGGTGCTCCGGCCCCCAGACGCACAGCCCGCCCGCCGGGGGAGAGGCGGCTGCTCTCGGGACCCCCAGCCGACACCGAGAGGAGCCGAACGAGAAACCCCCAGTCCCACTCCCGGCTCTGCCTCAGTGCCCCGAGCTCCGCCCAGCCCGGGAGCAGCCCGGGCTGGGCTCCAGTGTGAGGGGGGGCCGGCCCGGGGGAGAGGGGCGGGGCCGGCTCGGGGGAGAGGGGCGGGGCCGGCTCGGGGGAGAGGGGCGGGGCCGGCTCGGGGGAGAGGGGCGGGGCCGGCCCGGAGGAGAGGGGCGGGGCCCGCTCGGAGGAGAGGGGCGGGGCCGGCCCGGAGGAGAGGGGCGGGGCCGCGGGCGATGGTCCCACCTACAACTCGGGCAGGGCGGGGAGGGCTCGGGGTGGGGCCGGGGCTCTGTGAGGCACTGCTGCAGATGTGGAAGTGTCTGAGCTGGAGATATGCAGAGAACATCTGAATTCCATACTTGCCCCTTGTGCAATGAAGAACTAAGTTGCACGCGAGGGGAGCAGTATTTATAAACTGTCTCCATATTTCCCTGTCATTCTGGCTGTTTGGATTTAGCCTGGGCTTATCAGCTAGATCATAAACAAGCCAACCCAGCTCCTGAACTCTCAATGAAATGCTTCTACAGACAGACAAGCTAGTAATGATTCCAAAGGAAAAATTGTAAATGAAGGCTAATGATTGCTGGGGAATTTCCTTAGGAACTTCCTTAGGAATGATGAACTTCACACACAGAATTTTGGAGGTGGAATCCAAATTTCAGCCTTGGGCACTTGCAGGAGAAGAGGGATCCTTATCCATAGCAAGGAAAGTCTGGTGCCCCAGTGTGTCAAGTGCTGACAGTGAACTGTCTAGGGAATGAGCAGCAAGTCCCCCCTGCCCTCACACTCAGAGCGGCAGCAGCCACAGGTGTCAGCTATGAGAATGATGAGGACAGGGAACAAAGACAGCTGGGTGCTGTAACGATGATGAGGGGGCGGGTCCTCCCGAGGCTGCTTTAAGAGGGGGTGCCTCAGCTCAGTTCCGCATGGAGCTGCTGGAAGAGAGAGGCTTATGGTGGCCTCCCAGGCATGTCTCATGGAGTGATGGTGAGAGCCTCTCATTGGGTCTGGGGGAGCAACTGGATGCACTTGGGTGTGGGGCTTTGCTTGAAGGAGGTGCTGGGGGGCAAACCTTTGTGCTAGACGGGGCAGCAGCCGGTGAGCCAGTGTGGGTTTGTACAGGGGACTTTCACCTTTTGCTTTTCAATTTTATCTTGCTAATCCCTCCCTGCTGCCCCTGAAAAAAATGGGGGTTATGAGGACAAAGGAAGTTTAAATTGAGGGAAGAAACTCCTGTTTTGTTATTGTCTGTGTTTAAATTGGTGAAAACCCCCCTTTGCCTAGGATTTTAATGAATAGTAGTATTTAAATGTGGTTTTTATTAAATATTATGGTTTTTGGTGGTATATAGTGTTTTGCTTTATTTTTTGGTTGTATTTATTAGATGTAATTTAGTTTTTGAGTGAAGATAACTTAATGGATGAGTTTGTTTGTATTTGAGATAGAATTAATTCGAGTAGCTTTTTAAATAGACTTCTGATAAATGTTATTGAGGTTTTGTTTTTATTTATTGTATGTAGGGATTCAGATTGGGTAGGGCTGGCTTGGGTGATGGAGATTTGGGTGTTTTGTTGGATGCAGCTTTTAATATTTAAAAGTTTTTTCTGTTTAGTTTTTTTAAGGTGGTTTTTACTATTTCACTGTGTAGATTTATTTTGTTTGTTGATGGTGTATGATAAGGGATACGGTCTATTTATTTAATGTTGTATTTCTTACTTCAGGTGTTGATCATGTTTTTTTTTTTAGACTGGGTTTTGTTGTTTGTTTTTTTTTATGGGGTATGATATGTTAAAGGATATGCTTTCTAAGGCTTACCATGGTGTAATGGGATGTAATATGAGGTACAGGGTCTGCTTTCAGTCATTTAGTGGTGTTTATTGTTATTGCGGTGAGTATGTAGTGTTTTGGTTGGTTTGAGGTAGTGTGATGTAGTTAATTTGTTAGGATTTTCTAATACATGTGGTTGGATTATTGTTTCTTTTATTGCAAGGGTTTATTCATTTGGTTTATTTGGTTGCAGTATATGTTTGATAGGTTCAGATAATTTGGGAGATACTGTTCATGGTTAAATTGATCTTTTGGTTTTGTGTGTATATATAGGTGATTTTTTTGTTTGGATGGTTTGAGGCATTATGGGTTTATTGAATTAGGAATAATATTTTTGGTGTTGTTAAGTTTATTTGTGATATTTTTATATTTGCGGCATGATTTGTTTGTTGTTTTGGTGGGTCTTATTTGTTTTATTTTTGCAAACATGGCAGTGATATGGTGGATTTTTTAGGTAGTTTTTTGGGGTAGTGACATTCCTGTTTTGTTGCGGTGTGGATTTTCTACTCTAAGTTTTCAAGCTAGCTTTCTATTTCATTTGTGTGTTATGATTTAAATTATACATACTGTTAGGTGTCAATCCTCTGTGCCCCTGCCTCTATTTCTAGAGCTTTCCCTGCCAGTCTTTCTTAAATCGATATATCATTTGCTGTTTCATATCATCACACTGCTTCTGCTATTCCCATTGGATTTTGTTCTGTACTCCCTGCCCTAAACCCCTCCCTGAGTGCATTTTCATTGGTTGCTTGCTTTGTATTGCCCTGTCTATAAAACGCACGGGAGGACACGTGCCCCCGGTCTTTGGGGTCCAGCTTTTAGTTGTTATGCTTCAGTTATACCTGTAATAAATCTCCTTAGTTTACCCCAAGACCCGTCTCGTCTTCACTTTGTCTCTGCGCGCATAGACTGGCTGAACCAGAGTCCCGGTGGGGAAGTGAGAGCTCCCCGGGGGAAGGTGTCGCACCCCTGAATGTCGCTGCGTGCCCTGGGGTTTAGGAAAACACGCACAGCGACACTGTTTACTAGTTTAGATTTTTTCATGTTGTTAATTAGTTTGGGTTTTTTAGTTATTTTATAGAGTAGTGGTTATTATTTATGAGTTAGTGTAGGTTTTTTTAGTTGTGTTTAGGGTCAGTTGTAGGTCAGTTTTGAGTTCAGCAAGTTGGATTGATTTATATCTTCTGCTAGTTTTTGTGATTTGCTGTGTGGAATTCTCTATGGTTGTTTCCAGTTTTTGTTCTATTTTTATGATGTGATAAGAATTGTTAGTGAAAAGACTCTAGTGTTCTTTGTTTGTATGGTGGAGTTTTTTAGTTTGTGTTCATTTTTTGGTTTTTTTTTGTTAATGGTAATAAAGATTTTTTGGGGGGTTAATTTGTGATTACTTGAAAGATTTTAGGGACATTTAGGCTTTTTTATGTGGGTGTGCTGTATGAAGAGAGTAATTTATTTGTTTTATGTGATGTTGGTGGTGTGGTGGGTAGAGGGCCTTTTTGTAGTAGTTATTTTAAATGTTTGAGGGGTTTTGGCACTTTAGTTACAGTGGGACTTTTAAATTTTATTTTTAGTTAGTTTTTTTAGGTTTTATTACAGTTAACAGTTGTGATTTTTTTTGCTGTGTTAGTAATAGAAGTGGATTTTGATTTTGTATGTAGTGATGGGATTATTGTATATGGCATACTAGTGTTGACTGGGATTTAAATTTCTGTGGTTCTGATGTGTTAGGTTAATATGTTTATGTATTTCAAAACACATGGGATTTTGCTTTTTGTTTGGTTAGAGACAGGCCTTTTTAAGTTTGGGGAGGTTCTGGATGTATATTTGAGTTTTTTTAAAGGAATTGGACGAGGTATTATTTTCATTATATTTAGTAGTTTGATTATGGGTCATCAGAGTTGGCTTTTTTTGGTGCAATTTTTTTTGAGTTTTCTTTTTCAAAGTTCATGTATTTGTGTGGTTAGGGCAGTGGTGTTTCTGGTGTAACTCTAAGCATCCATTGTTGTTTGTGTGTTCCAGCTGCTCTGCTCGTATTACATTGAGACCCCCTTACAGAGCGGCAAACAGCTCTGCTGAGACCGTGCCCTGATGTTTGGTTTTCTTTGTGAGAGCTGACTGAGACACAGCAGCCCGGGGACAGCAGGGAATTCCCCAAGGGCAGGACGGCCTTCCTTTGCACCCGACGCAGATTCTCGTTCCCGGAAGTCCCAGAGATAAGTGGAGGGCTATGAGCCACAGAGGGGATGAAAGCAGGGTGCCGGGTGGGAACTCGCGGAGAGGGGTCTGGAGTCAGCTCTGCAGACCGGGATGGCCCAGATGTGACCCTTTAGGCCACATCGAGGGAAAGTCTCCGTTTTGATCACAGTGCTGAGGTGTGCAGGGCAGAGCAGTCCCAGGCCATGTGGAGTCACTTGTCTGTTGTGCACTCTGTGTCTTTTGGGCGTCTCACATGCAATATCTTCTGCCTTAGCCCTTCGAGGAGCCTCTCGGAAACACCAGGCATCGTTCTTAATACCTCCCTATTCCTCAGCTCGGTGGCTTTGACTTGGGACCTCGCACGCACATCAGAATCACATCTCTCTTCAGAAGCATCCGGTCCCAGGTCTTTTCAGGTCTTGTTCTGAGCTGTACTGACAGCTGTGCACCGCAATGATCCATTGTGGCGGAGTAGGCATTGTAAGAAGGCCGAGCTAGGTCGAGGTATCTGACCGTAGGGTTCTCGGGCATCCATCTTTGCGGTTCTCGGACGAAGCAGTTCTGCTGGCGTCTTCTTGCTGCCGGGTTCTTTGAGCGTCATCGGCTCTACATCGGTCTTACCTCGGTCATCTCCTTCCGCATTCTCTCGGCCCTCAGGGTCCTTCTTCTTGCCAAGCCTTTTCTCTCGCTGTTGCGTCCTTCTCGTTTGTGGTGTCCTGTGTCACGGGTGT
The DNA here is from genome assembly GCF_021018805.1 of Prinia subflava. Taxonomy (NCBI): domain Eukaryota; kingdom Metazoa; phylum Chordata; class Aves; order Passeriformes; family Cisticolidae; genus Prinia; species Prinia subflava. Next base: position 194,233 of record NW_026961073.1, on the reverse strand, counting down.
TGGTGTGCGTTTGGCCCTGCGCTGCTCTGCCCTGCTGCGTAGCCTGGGTGTAGGGGTAATAGGGCATGTCCCGGGGACTTGAAGTTTGCAGTGTAGGGTGTAGTGGGAGCGTAGAGGGTATTTTTAGGTGGGCACAAGATGCCTGGAGGTTTTAAGTTATCCTGCAGTGCTCTGACTTTTGTACTGACTTTCAGATGCAGATGGATTAAATCTGTGGCAGAGGGCCCCATCCTGGGTGAGGGTGTTCTCCTCCTCCACTGCCTGAAGAAGAAGGTTGGTTGGTGTTGGTCTTGGCAGGGGAGGTGTGAATGGTGGCTACATTGCAGCATTGTTCTTTGTGTTTATTTTTAGGTACTAAAGCTGGGTATTGGCAGTAAAGGTCAATGAAGCAAGGTGAGCAGTGACTGGTGGATAGAAGCAGTTTTTATTGCTCAGGTCTTAATTTCTGGTGCAGCTCTAAGCATCCACTGTTGTTTTTTTATTTTAGTTGGTTCACTTGCTGGATGTCCCAGCCCTGGATGCCAGAGGCCAGATGGGTGTAAGCTTAAGGTACACTTGTGGCATACCTTAGTTGGACTGGGGAGGTTGCTGTTTCACACTGTTTCAGCATGCATTTTTGCTTGATTTCTTTGCAGGTGCTGCTGCTGCCCTAGGCATGCCAAGGAACGGAGGAGAGCAGGTGAGGGGGCATTTAGGCAGGGTCGCTCCTGGGCAAGGGGTTAAGCATGTACCTTTTCATTTTGCAGGTATCCTCCGGGCAGCCTCTGGAGTCGAATGTAGATCTAAGATGAGCCAGGACAGCAGTGTGGAGGAGACCTGGGGATTATTCTTCTGGAGGGGATCGTCACATTTTCATTTTCATGGTCCTAGGTGCCCTGTGGAGGTGCAGAGCTGATTTTGGATACGGCAGCACCGAAGCGGACACAGAGAATGTCTCGATGTTGACGGTCCTGATGCGTTCTTTTCAATCAAGAATGGATTTTGTCTACTCATCTCCTGAAAGATAAGTGTTGGGGCTGGTGGTCAGGAGCAGAGGAAAAACTTTTTCTGTTCTAGGAGGCAATTTAAAGTTAGCTGAGACGAGAGGGCTGTAGAGGGATGGACCATTTGGAAGTAAAGGGAGAGCATTTCTCCTCAGCCTCGTTGGAGCCTTCCCTGGCCAGGACAGTTCTGACCCCTCTCCGTGTTCTAGCGAGCTTTGTGGTGTCAGCTATCTTCAGGAGTGCACAGGGTTAGGGTGCACCAGGGGATGCCTGGCCCACCCTGGGATCCGTGTCCTAGGAGGAACCCAAGTTGCAGGTTGTACGGTTCAGCAGGGGCACTTGACAGTGACACACAGAGGCTGAGGGAGGGCTTGAGAGGGAAAGGACTCAAGGGCTAGAGAGCACAGAGTGAAAATAAGGGCTACAAGTTAGAATACAGATATATCAGCCCTCACAGCAGCCCCTCCCAACCCTTGTTGTTCTGAGAGTAGGTGCTGGCAGCAACCCTAATGCAGGACAATGCCAGAACTCGTGAGAAGTGCAGGCAGTAACCCTAAGGCTAGGGTGAGGCAGGAAGTGATAGTGGGGAGCAGCATCCGACAGGGTTGAGTATAACCGGGGGTTTCCCGCCCCAGCCCACCCTGCGATCGTCTGTCTCTCCGCAGCCGGGGATTGCTGCCTGTCCCCGCTCGAGGCGACGGTCGGCTGGGCTTCGTGGCCATTGCCACCGCAAAGAGCTCTTCAGCTCTGTCAGCCTCTGCCCTGACTCAGGGCCATGCTTCGGATAGGAAGGGCAAACTGTGGATGATGTGTCTCGCTTGCGGGACAACTCTTGGGACCCTAACGGTAAAGGCGCGTCCTCGGCTGCAAGCGTAGGGTTCTCGAGAAGTAGGGTTCAGCAGGGGCACTTGATAGTGACACACAGAGCCTGAGGGAGGACTTGAGAGGGAAAGGACTCAAGGGCTAGAGAGCACAGAGTGAAAATAAGGGCTATAGCCAGGGATACAAGTTAGAATACAGATATACCTGCCCTCACAGCATCCCTCCCAACACCCCTGTTTTTCTGAGAGTAGGTGCCGGCAGCAACCCTAATGCAGGACAGTGCCAGAACTCCTGAGAGGTGCAGGCAGTAAGCTGAAGGCTAGGCGAGGCAGAAAGCAGCAGTGGGGTTGTGGATTCCCCTGGGTTTTTTATTAACAGGATATGCCCACCATGGGATCTGTGTCCTGCTCTGGTGAGTGGTCACTGCCCCAAAAACGCGATGAGGACTTTGGCTCTGCAAGTTTGAGCCTCTGAGCGTTGCTAAATCTATTATTCAATGACCCAGGCATTCATAGAAGACAGTGAGTAGCAAAGGGGCAGGTGTTGGTAATTGTGCTGCCAAGGCCTTGTGTTCACATTTGGTTTCCTTTATTGTAGCCGCCTGAGAGACGACAGCCCGGTACCAGTGGGAAATTCCTCAAGGGCGAGGCGGCCTCGTTTTGCACCCGATGCCGATTGGCGTTCCCAGACATCAAAGAGATAAGTGGAGGGCTGTGAGCCACAGAGGGGGCTGAAAGCGGGGTGGCCAGTCAGGAGTCAGCAGGAGGGTTTTTTGAGTCAGATTTGCAGTCTGGGATGGCCAAGATGTGGCCCCTTAGGGACCTAAAGGGAAAGTCTCACTTGATCGAAGTGCTGAACTGTGCAGGGCAGAGCAGTCCCAGGCCATGTGGAGTCACTTGTCTGTTGTGCACTCTGTGTCTTTTGGGCGTCTCACATGCAATGTCTTCTGCCTTAGCTCTTCAAGGAGCCTCTTGGAAACACCAGGCATCGTTCTTAATACCTCCCTATTCCTCAGCTCGGCACCTTTGACACTCGGGACCTCGCGCGCACATCAGAATCGCATCTCTCTTCAGAAGCATCCGGTCCCAGGTCTTTTCAGGTCTTGTTCTGAGCTGTACTGGCAGCTGTGCACAGCAGTGATCCCTTATGGCGGATTAGGCCTCGTAAGAAGGCCGAGCTAGGTCGAGGTATCTGACCGTAGGTTTCTCGGGCATCCATCTTTGCGGTTCTCGGACGAAGCAGTTCTGCTGGCGTCTTCTTGCTGCTGGGTTCTTCGAGCCTCATCGGCTCACCATCGGTCTTACCTCGATCGCCTGCTTTCACATTTTCTTGATCCTTAGTCATTCTGGATCATTCATCTTGCCGAGCCTTTTCTCTCGCTGTTGCGTCCTTCTCGTTTGTGGTGTCCTGTGTCACGGGTGTTGGTGTGTGTTTGGCCCTGCGCTGCTCTGCCCTGCTGCGTAGCCTGGGTGTAGGAGTAATAGGACATGTCTTGGGGACTTGAATTTTGCAGTGTAGGGTGTAGTTGGAGCGTAGAGGGTATTTCTAGATGAGCACAAGATGCCTGGAGCTTTTAAGTTATCCTGCAGCGCTCTGACTTTTGTGCTAACTCTCTTTAAGCTGCGGATGGATTAGATCCATGGCAGAGGGCCCCATTCCAGGTGAGGGGCTCTGCCCCATGCAGGTCAGTCACCGTTTGTCTTCAGAGGGGCAGCGTAAATGGTGGCTGTGTTACAGCGCTGTTCTTTGCATTTGTTTTTAGGAAGCATGGCTGGATAGCGGCAGCCAAGGTGAAGCAAACAAGGTGAGCGTTGATTGGTGGACAGAATCAGTTGCTGTTGCTCAAGTCTCTCTTGATGGTGTAACTGTAAGTGTCCATTATGGTGTGTTTTAGGGGGTCCACTCGCATCACGCCGAACTCCGCTCAGCGACCGGACGACGGAGCTGCTTCGCCTCTCTCGTGAGCCGTCGGGGAGCACGACAGGACTCCGTGATGAAGCCTCCATCTTCTCCGTTTGAAGGTGCCGTCCGGACTGCGGTAAGGGCCGAGGCGTTGCGGTGGGTCGGGGAGGTAGGGAGGAGGAGCGAGGGTCCACTCAAGTTTCAGCCGTGCCGCATCACCTCGTCTCCTCTTAAGCCAGGTATACCCTGTGACCTTGGCGTGGGGCTCAAGGATCCGGGCCTTTTCGGGAGATGGTGAGTAGCAGAATTGTCAGGTGTTGGCAGTAGTGCTGCCAAGGCCACGTGTTCACGTTTGGTTTCCTTTATTCTAGCCGCCTGAGAGACGACAGCCCGGTACCAGCGGGAAATTCCTCAAGGGCGAGGCGGCCTTGTTTTGCACCCGATGCCGATTGGCGTTCCCAGACATCAAAGAGATAAGTGGAGGGCTGTGAGCCACAGAGGAGTTGAAAGCGGGGTGGCCGGTTGGGTTTTTTGAGTCAGATTTGCAGTCTGGGATGGCCAAGATGTGGCCCCTTGGCCTACTAAAAGGTAAAGTCTCACTTTTGATAGCAGTGCTGAACTGTGCAGGGCAGAGCAGTCCCAGGCCATGTGGAGTCACTTGTCTGTTGTGCACTCTGTGTCTTTTGTGTGTCTTGCCTTTCGTGTCGTTGTCCCTACAAGGGGCCTTTTGGAAACCCTGGCTTGTGTCTTAGCATTTGTAATCTCTGCGTTCCTCAGCTCGGTGGCTTTGACTCGGGACCTCGCACGCACATCAGAATCACATCTCTCTTCAGAAGCATCCGGTCCCAGGTCTTTTCAGGTCTTGTTCTGAGCTGTACTGACAGCTGTGCACCGCAATGATCCATTGTGGCGGAGTAGGCATTGTAAGAATGCCGAGCTAGGTCGAGGTATCTGACCGTAGGGTTCTCGGGCATCCATCTTTGCGGTTCTCGGACGAAGCAGTTCTGCTGGCATCTTCTTGCTGCCGGGTTCTTTGAGCCTCATCGGCTCTACATCGGTCTTATCTCGGTCATCTCCTTCCGCATTCTCTCGGCCCTCAGGGTCCTTCTTCTTGCCGAGCCTTTTCTCTCGCTGTTGCGTCCTTCTCGTTTGTGGTGTCCTGCATCACGGGTGTTGGTGTGCGTTTGGCCCTGCGCTGCTCTGCCCTGCTGCATAACCTGGGTGTAGGGGTAATAGGACATGTCCCGGGGACTTGAAGTTTGCAGTGTAGGGTGTAGTGGGAGCGTAGAGGGTATTTTTAGGTGGGCACAAGATGCCTGGAGCTTTTAAGTTATCCTGCAGCGCTCTGACTTTTGTCCTAAATTTTTTTCAGATGCGGATGGATTTTTCCCTGGCAGAGCACCCCAAGGAGGAAACGGTTGTGGGTGAGAGACTTGCACACTGAAGGTACCTTGGAAAATGTGTAGCTTTGTCCTGGATTTTGGGGTTTTTTAAAATTTTCTACAAGGTTTTAAATATGAGCTTGTTAGAATTTAATGGTAAGGACTGAAAACGGGTTGGCTGCCAAGTTATACATAACAAAGTCAACTTTTTTGAATATCTGTGAGGCTTCTATTTTGTTTTTGAGACTTTCCTTTTTTGCTGACTTTTGCTCTCACTCTCACGTCTTTCCCTTTCGCTCTCACTCTCACTTCTTTCCCTTTCGCTCTCACTCTCACTTCTTTCCCTTTCGCTCTCACTCTCACTCCTTTCCCTTTCGCTCTCACTCTCACTTCTTTCCCTTTCGCTCTCACTCTCACTTCTTTCCCTTTCGCTCTCTTTCTCTCTCTCTCTAACTTTCTGTTTCTCTCTCTCTCTCTCTCTCTCTCTCTAACTTCATTTCTGTTTCTGTCTTTTTCTAGTTCTCTCTCTAACTTTATTTCTCTTTCTCTCTATTTCTAGTTCTCTCTCTAACTTTATTTCTCTTTCTCTCTATTTCTAGTTCTCTCTCTAACTTTAACTTTATTTCTCTCTATTTCTAGTTCTCTCTCTAACTTTAACTTTATTTCTCTCTATTTCTAGTTCTCTCTCTAACTTTATTTCTCTCTCACTCTCCCTCTTTTTCTCTTTCGCTCTCACTCTCCCTCTTTTTCTCTTTCGCTCTCACTCTCCCTCTTTTTCTCTTTCGCTCTCACTCTCCCTCTTTTTCTCTTTCGCTCTCACTCTCCCTCTTTTTCTCTTTCGCTCTCACTCTCCCTCTTTTTCTCTTTCGCTCTCACTCTCCCTCTTTTTCTCTTTCGCTCTCACTCTCCCTCTTTTTCTCTTTCGCTCTCACTCTCACTTCTTTCCCTTTCGCTCTCACTCTCACTTCTTTCCCTTTCGCTCTCACTCTCACTTCTTTCCCTTTCGCTCTCACTCTCACTTCTTTCCCTTTCGCTCTCTTTCTCTCACTTCTTTCCCTTTCGCTCTCTTTCTCTCACTTCTTTCCCTTTCGCTCTCTTTCTCTCACTTCTTTCCCTTTCGCTCTCTTTCTCTCTCTCTCTAACTTCATTTCTGTTTCTGTCTATTTCTAGTTCTCTCTCTAACTTTATTTCTCTCTCTCACTTTATTTCTAGTTCTCTCTCTAACTTTATTTCTCTCTCTCACTTTATTTCTAGTTCTCTCTCTAACTTTATTTCTCTCTCTAACTTTATTTCTCTCTCTCACTTTATTTCTAGTTCTCTCTCTAACTTTAACTTTATTTCTCTCTCACTCTCCCTCTTTTTCTCTTTCGCTCTCACTCTCACTTCTTTCCCTTTCGCTCTCACTCTCACTTCTTTCCCTTTCGCTCTCACTCTCACTTCTTTCCCTTTCGCTCTCTTTCTCTCTCTTCTTTCCCTTTCGCTCTCTTTCTCTCTCTCTCTCTAACTTTCTGTTTCTCTCTCTCTCTCTCTCTCTCTCTAACTTCATTTCCGTTTCTCTCTCTCTCACTTTATTTCTAGTTCTCTCTCTAACTTTATTTCTCTTTCTCTCTATTTCTAGTTCTCTCTCTAACTTTAGTTCTCATTCTCTCTATTTCTAGTTCTCTCTCTAACTTTAGTTCTCGTTCTCTCTATTTCTAGTTCTCTCTCTAACTTTAGTTCTCGTTCTCTCTATTTCTAGTTCTCTCTCTAACTTTAGTTCTCGTTCTCTCTATTTCTAGTTCTCTCTCTAACTTTAGTTCTCGTTCTCTCTATTTCTAGTTCTCTCTCTAACTTTAGTTCTCGTTCTCTCTCTAACTCTATTTCTAGTTCTCTCTATTTCTCGTTCTCTCTCTAACTTTATTTCTCGTTCTCTCTATTTCTCGTTCTCTCTCTAACTTTATTTCTCGTTCTCTCTATTTCTCGTTCTCTCTCTAACTTTATTTCTCGTTCCCTCTATTTCTCGTTCTCTCTCTAACTTTATTTCTCTCTATTTCTCGTTCTCTCTCTAACTTTAACTTTATTTCTCTCTATTTCTAGTTCTCTCTCTAACTTTAACTTTATTTCTCTCTATTTCTAGTTCTCTCTCTAACTTTAACTTTATTTCTCTCTATTTCTAGTTCTCTCTCTAACTTTAACTTTATTTCTCTCTATTTCTAGTTCTCTCTCTAACTTTATTTCTCGTTCTCTCTATTTCTAGTTCTCTCTCTAACTTTATTTCTCCTTCTCCAGCGCCCAGCCTGGACTTGCTCTGTGGGGGGGCCTGTTCCATCTGCCTGAACCAAGGACATCCTGCCCAGGTTTGACACTTGACTCCCGTTGTTTTTCCTCTTGCAGGCAGCTGGCAAAAGAGGAGAGAGCCCCTGCGAGGCAGAGCCCCTGGAATGCCCTGTCCCGGTCTGAGGTTCCCACTTTTCTCTCCAACTCCCGGAGAATTGCTGGAGCAGAACCAGAGAGAGTCCATTTTATTTCCTGCCTTTTCCAATAAACGGTGACTTTCAGCTGGAGTGTGTTCCTGGTGTCATCCTCCTCCTCCTCCTCCCTGGATTTGTAAATAAATGTCCTGATTTTGGCCAAGGAGAATTTTGTTGTTCCAGGCATTGTGGCTCTTTTGTTTCATTGAAACTTCCCAACTCTGCTGAGACTTTGAGATGTCAAATACAAGTAAGACTGGAGTTTCTTGGGATTGTTACTCACACAAAATAGGGATCCTTCTTGGACAGGAGTAACTTGACGTGTTTAATGCCGCTTCCCTTTAAAATCAGAGCAGGGGAAGCAGATTTGAAATCATCATTCCATGAACTTGCACCAAATTCCTCCAAAGCTGCAAAAGTTTTCCTTGTTAGAAATTCCTGAGCTTGTTTTCCAGGCAAGCTGGGATTTAGATGTTCTTTGTTCCTTGGATTTGCTGGTTTTCCTCTCTCTCATTTTAGTAAAGGATTTTTTTTTTCATATTTTCCATGCTGATTGGAATTTTTGTACTGCTCAGGGCACATTGCCAAGGAAATGTACCAATTTCATGTTGGTAAATCAGGCATTGTTCAGCACCATATGCCCACAAGTCTGTAAATTCCCAGGGAAACTTGCTAAGTGTTGAATTGCCATAATGAATCTCTTTGTAAAGTTGATTATACTTTTTTATTTTTAATTACTTTGAATTTTTTATGTAGGGTTTTTTTTTAATAAGTGAGGTCTTTTTGTATTTTTAAATTTTTTCTTTCAAAAATTTTCCTTTGTAATTTTTCCTTTGTAATTTTTCCTTTGTAATTTTTCCTTTGTAATTTTTCCTTTGTAATTTTTCTCCTTTTTATTTTTTCCTTTTTATTTTTTCCTTTTTATTTTTTCCTTTTTATTTTTTCCTTTTTATTTTTTCCTTTTTATTTTTTCCTTTTTATTTTTTCCTTTTTATTTTTTCCTTTTTATTTTTTCCTTTTTATTTTTTCCTTTTTATTTTTTTCCTTTTTATTTTTTTCCTTTTTAATTTTTCCTCTTTTTTTCTCTCTTTAACTTTTTCCTTTTTAATTTTTTCCTTTTTATTTTTTTCCTTTTTAATTTTTTCTTTTTTAATTTTTTCCTTTTTATTTTTGCTTTTTATTTCTAATTTTTCCTTTTTAACTTTTTAATTTTATTTGTTTCTGTGTTTTACTTGAAATTTTATTTGAAAACTTTTTTTTTTTTCTTCATGTTTTCTTTGTGTTGGTGTGTTTTGTTTTGCTTTGGTTTGGTTTGGTTTGGTTTTTTGCTCTCTCTCTACTCTTTTATCTACTTTTTTATAGCCCAAGTATGTAGAAGTTTGGCTGGTGGGAACAGAGGAGGTGACAAATGAAATCCATGTCCACTCCACGTCCGGATAGAATTGAGAGTGCAGCTAGAGAAATCTCTGTATTTTCTGCTAAATTAGAAATCCTGAACAGAGAAAGCTCTAAAGACCAAGGGGCCTTCTTTTTTCTTTTTCCTTTTTCCCCCGAACAATTCTCATTGTAGCCATTTACAGGATCAGGAACATTACCTTGAAGTCGAGGTGTATTTCACAGGTAGCGAGAAAACAAAGTAGACTTGATCTTGTAACTCTCATTGTTTAGTAACAAAGAAATCCAAAACAAAACAAACAACATAAAAAAAAAAAAAAAAATCCACCAACCCCACAAAAGAACAGAGAAAGAGAAATTATACCAATATTATTTTAATTTAAAACCACTTTCTCCCTTAGAAAACCAGGCTAATGTAATTCTGCTTAATTGGGGTGCTGTCGTGTTTAGGTTACTGAATTAATAGAGTTTAAAACATACAGCAATAAACACGAATTTTAAAAACTAAGTACAAAAATATGAATATATATAATAAAACAAATATAAATATGAAAAATAATATCGTAAGTAAATGCAATCTATAATATTTCTCATTACTTATATTATATACAGTAGTCTATATATTACATCCATAGATATGACTAGAAAAAAGACATGGTAATTATCAATATTAAAATAATAAATGTAAAGAAATAATGGAATAGAGCTTAAAACAGAGGGGGTTTTTTGGTTTGAATTTGCTTGGTGGCAGGGGTTCTCTTTTAAGCGGCGGCCGGGTGTCTTTCGGGGCGTTTCTTTTAGGGGGTTTCTGTGCACGTTCTCTTCGGGGGTCCCTGTCTGCTGTGGACACAGCGCGGTACTGCAGCTCTGCCCCGGGCCCGTCCCAGTGCTGCCGCCCTGTGGACACAGCGCGGTGCTGCAGATGTTCATCCCAGGGGAGTTGCTGGCTTGGCTAGAATTGGTTTCCCAGTAAAACTGGGGGTTGTCTAGAAAACCTGAATTTGTGGGAGGCACTGGGTTTGTTTTCCCTATCCCTGCATCACAGTCAAGAACACTCCTGGAGCTGTGTTAGGCAGTGGAAGGAGGGGAGAGCTGCATTTATTGAATTCCTTTGTTGTTGTTATTGTTGTATTTTTTCATGCTATTTTATTTTATTGTGTTTTAGATTTTCATGTTTTTTTATTTTGACTTTTAAAAAATATTTTAATGTTTCCTCAAATTTTTAATTTTTCGATTTTTAGTTTACTTTTATATTTTATAGTTATGATTTCACTTTTTATTTTATTTTCAATACCTTTTAAATTTTTATTTAGATTTATGTTTTATTTTTATGTTTGCGGTTGTTTTGTATTTTTTAATGTTTCCTTAGTAATTTTTCCTTTGTCATTTTTTCCTTTGTCATTTTTTCCTCTATAATTTTTCCACTATAATTTTTTCCTTTTTAATTTTTTATTTTTTATTTTTCTCTTTTTAATTTTTCTCCTTTTTAATGTTTTCCTTTCTAATTTTTTCCTTTCTGATTTCTCCTTTCTCGATTTTGTCAGGCACCCCCCTTTAAAACCGGGGTGCCTTCGGCCGTGCCACAACAAAGATGGCGGCCCAACAGGAAATGGTTTCAGCCACAAACAAGATGGCAGCCGGAAGTATGGGCAGCCACCTAATGCCCCGCTCAAGATGGCGGCTCGTCGAGCCGCCTTCGACCTTCCAAAGACGGCGGCCAAAAAAGGCGGGAAAACACAAGGACCACCCATGGGCGTCGACCCAACTGCCTGCGCCCGACCCCGAAAACGGCGCCGCTCAGGAACAATTTTCAGCGTCGCTTCCCGGCGCGAGGGAGCTGTGTGCCCGCTGTGCCGCGCCGCGGTGCGGTTGCGGCAGCCATTTTGGTGAGGCGCCTGAGTAACCAGCTACCCGGGGCCTTCGGGGGTGCCACAAAAAAGATGGCGGCTCTACCGGATGTGTCTTCACCACAACCAAGATGGCGGCTACAACGGGCGGAAGTAACGTTTATATAGGGTTTATATAGGGTTTGGACCCTATAGCCGCGGCCGAACCAAGGCTCTGCTGCAGGTGTATTCGAGACATCTTTCCTCTTTGTTTGACAGAAGGAAGAGGGGAAAAAAAAAAAAAAAAAAAAAAAAAAAAGAGGAAGAAAAAACGGGAGCAGTTCCGGGGCGGTCCCGGGGCGGTCCCGGGGCGGTGTGCGCCGTCACTGCCGCCTTCTCGGCGGGCGATTCCAAGGCGCTGTCGGGCTCTCTGCCGGCCGGTCGGCGGGCGGGCGGCCGGGACGCGATGGCGCTGTGCCCGGAGCTGGAGCGCTCGCTGTCGCTGCTGCAGCCGGGCGCCGACCGGGCCCAGCAGCAGCAGGAGCGGCGGGCGGACGCGGCCCCCACGCCCATGGTGTTCATGTGCGCCGGCTGCGGGCGCCCCGTGGGCGACACCCGCACCTGGCGTTCAGTGTCGAGGACAGCGGTCCCATCCTGCTGCGCAGTGAGTACCAGCGCTGCCACCCCCGTGCCGCCGCGGTCGCTGCCGCCGTGCCTCCTGCCCTGCCTCCCGCCGCAGCTGCGGCCGCCAGCGTCGCCGCGGACCCGGGGCGGAAGGGCTCCGAGCTCCCCGGAGAGTGCGGATGGTGAGGGCCGGGCCTGGCTGGACACAGTCCCGGGGGAGTCGGGGTTCCCGGCGCTGGGGACCGGCAAAGGGCCCGGAGCGCTCGTGTGGCCCGAGAGCCCCTGGAGCACTTATCTGGGGTGGGCTGTACAAGCCGCGTATGGCCTAAGGGAGAGGGATTTCTCACAAGGACATGTAGTGATGGACAAGGGAGGCAGCTTTAGATTAAATGTCGGGAAGAAATTTTTCCCTGCGAGGGCGGTGAGGCCGTGGTACAGGTTCCCCAGAGAAGCTGTGGCTGCCCCTGTGTCCCTGGAAGTGCCCAAGGCCAGGTTGGACGGGGCTTGGAACACCCTGGGATAGTGGAAGCTGTCCCTGCCCAGGGCCGGGGGTGGAATGGGGTGAGCTTGAAGGCCCCTTCCACAATTCAGCGATTCTGATGGTCTTGGTCTTGCTGAGGTTAGCCAGCCTGAGGAGCTGATGCAAATTCAGGCTAAAAGATGAGTGCTCATCATTTACACTGTGTAAAGCATGAATGAAAGGTTAAAAAAGTTCTAATGCATGATTTAAAATTTTTTTTTTATTTTTAAGAAAAGGGATGGGGAGAGGTGCCTCCTTTTATTTTCTTCTGAATAAATGTTATTCCTTGCTTGCAGCATGGTAGAAACCCTACTCTGCTCTGGCTGCTCCAGGACCCTTGGCAGCAGATACATGCACGCCTCAAGGCATCTCGACTGCAAGAGGGATTTGTTCTGTGTCCGTACTGACTCTGTTGAAAGGTAAGTGCAGAATGTTTATGGGTCAGCCTGCCAGCTCCACTGCACTCACCAGGCATGGCACTGAGGGTGCTCCTGTTACATCTCTGGCAAGGCTGGAGGGAGCGTCTTCTGCTGCTCTGTCCCACGGTGGTTTTCTGTATTGGTGCTGTTGGCATCCCAGTGCTCAGCTGTAGGGAACATCACCTGTGTAAGGCACATCCTAGAAAAAGAACCAAAACAAACCAACCTGGCCTGCCTTTTGTGTGGGAAGTTGCATTCCAGCCCAGAAAATATCACCAGGTCCAGGGCACTGGAGGGTTCCTTCGCATTTGATTGGAAGAGTTCACAAACCAAGCACCAAAGAGGCCTGGCTGGAGCCTGTTAGGGGTCCGCATGATCAGCAGGGAGTGTGGCCAGAGGGGCTCGGGCAGGACTTGGGGTGGCTCTGCCCTGTGCTGGCCACATCTGCTCTGTCCTTGCTAAGATGGGCAAAGGCAACTCTGACAACTGAGTACGTGCTTGAGACTCTCACTCAGCTGTCTTAAAATCTGTCTAGAAAATGAAAGTGTGCTTGGGTTTAGTTGGTTTATAGCACTTCAAAGGGGTTATTAAAAACTGTATCCTCAATTAAGGCTCCGCACCAGAGTCCTTTTGTGCAGGCATTGTCCTAATAGACAGTGGTTGTTCATCTGGACTGGTTTTAATGTCTCTTTTTTTTTTCTGAAGTTCCCATTTATTTTGCTGTATTGCTGTGGATATTCCCCTTGGTACTCTGGACAGGGTTTGGAGATTTTTTTCTTCATTCCACTGCTAGAGTACTTTTTTTATTGCATGGCAGTAAAATTCTCTCATGCACTAACTTGGCTGCAGAATGGCATTTTCTGGCAAAGGGATGCTGCTTCTGCCTGCCAGCACTGCACTGTTCTTGGTGTCTTGGTGCCATTTTCCACTGTATCCCGTATCCCCAGAATCCACGGCTGTCTCTCAGGGTTCTAAAGGAGTGCTGTGTTTGGATTTTTGGCTTCAGAGTGGGAAGTGCTCTGTAACCTGATGTAACCTGTGGCATCTCAGCTGTAGGCCAGGAACCCTGGAAAAGCAAGCTCGCATTCACGAGGAGCCGCTTACTCTTGAAAGCCCAGCTGTCTTGCAAGAGGTGCCGCACAGGGTGAGTTTTAACCTTACATCATTCTTTGTTGAAATCACCTCTGAGAAGTCTTAATATGCTTCAATGGTTTCTGCAGAACAGCTTATTCCACTCAGAGCAATTCAGTGCATTGTAACATGTACTGGACTGCTTCCTGTAATTGCTGTCGTCGTGCTCTGCAAGACTTTTAGCCACTTTTCCTTCAGTTTTCTTGGTAGTTAGCATTTTCTGTTTATCAAGCACAGCATTAGGTTCCTCTGGCTGTCTCAGAAATTGGATCAGTTGTTTCTAGTTCGTTCTGATTCACTTCTCCAGATCTTCATTTAACTTTTAGCCATGTTTCTTCTGCCTCCTGTGGAAATGGACTTAATGCTTTTGCTGTAACTTTATCTTGAAATAGTAATCATAAATGAATCATGGTAAATCAGGTTGATGTTTTGCTCTACTAAAATCTTGTGACTGCAGGTAGGAAGAGTTGGGAGCGAACAGTCTGAGGAAGTGGACTGTGGAAGCTGAAGGTTGTCCAGCCAAAGCTGAGTGTGTGGCTCTGACACTGACCAAGGCTGGAAAGAGTTACTGTGTGGACAGAGAATGTTAGAGCCGGGTGAGCTTTCACAGGATGAAAGAAGCGAGGAGAGAATCGAATGGAAAGAATTGCTGAGATCAGGTTTGAGCCCTTTCTTTGGGTTTGGGATTTGTTTGTGGTTTTTTTGTTACCTAACACTACCTAGCACTTACTTACTTACTTACTGTGAGATTTGAAGTTTTCTCCAAAAACTCAGAATGAATTTCCCCACTCTGCCCCACTGGTAGCAGCACACAGGAGAACAGAGCCTGTGGTTTGGATCTTGAGGGAGTTCCAGCAGTACAAGCTATGAGTTACCATGTTTCTCCCAAATTTACATCCAGCAAATCTGAGGAATTACCTCTTGCCTGAGCATTCCTGGTCTCTGTGACTCTTTAGTAAGAGACAGCTGGGACTGGCCAAGCTGAGACAGGATCTGTTCCTGTCAAACCATCTATTTCCCATGCGGATGAGAATCTGGGGGGCAAGTGCCCACATCACTCCTCACAAATGCCCACACATACTTCTGGGGCTGCTGTATCTATCTGCTGGATTTGTCAGCGCCAGCATTTGCGAAGGATCACCTTGTGAGCAACTCAAAAGACAGATAAATAGAGGCAGCAGCAATTGTCTTGAGTTTACCTTATGGTAAGGCTTATGGATATTTTTAATCACTATAAGAAGGCTTATGGATATTTTTGATCACTTTCTTAGCACTTGCAATTACCCCTGCTACCACACAAAAGAAACCGAGGAACAGGAAAGCTCCGCTCTGTATCTCTGGCAGAAGAAAAGCCAGCAAACCAGTTTGCGTTCACCCCGATTCCTAGTCCTGTGCTGCAAGTACAGAAATATCTTGAGCCTTTGGGAGGGGGACTGGGACTGTGGAACCCAGCTGCATGTGTCTCCTAGGCCACGTTTTTCTTGGAAGCACCTTTCCTAGTTTCACTGCTTTTTGGAAATGAACTGTTCTGAGCAGAACCAGTACCTTCAGACTCAGGGTCTGAAAACAAAACAACCATAAAAACCACTAAAAAGCCCCAAACCCCACTGCCTAAGAGAACAAAGAAAGAGAAAATATACCGGGATTATTTTAATAAACCTGAATTTGTGGGAGGCACTGGGTTTGTTTTCCCTTCGTGCGGCAGCACGAAGTTTGCACGCATTTTGCTGCCGCTTTGGCTCTCAAGAACTGGAAATGCCTGGATTTCTGCGTGGTTTCCCCAGGTTCTCCTATTTAGCAGGAGCTGCACGGTGAGGTCGGTGTTCTGAGGGAGGCCCTGGCACAGCTGCCAAAGGCCGGGAACGTGGAGTGTGCAGGGAGCATCCGGGGGGCTTCTCCCCCCTGAGTTTCTCCCGGGGTGTGCTGCCTGCACTGCTGGATGTTGGACCCGGCTTTGGGCCGTTCTCCTGCGGTCCCAGCACTGAGTGCTGCCCCTGTGGCCAGACCTTGCCGTGTGCCGGCACCAAACCCGGGCAGCCGGGGCTGCTTTTCCAGCCCTTTGGTGCCACGGGCGGCCCCCGATTGCCGGAGCTCCCCGGCACCCGGCCTGGACTCACTCTGTGGGGGGGCCTGTTCCATCTGCCTCAACCGAGGACATCCTGCCCAGGTTTGACACTTGACTCCCGTTGTTTTTCCTCTTGCAGGCAGCTGGCAAAAGAGGAGAGAGCCCCTGCGAGGCAGAGCCCCTGGAATGCCCTGTCCTGGTCTGAGGTTCCCACTTTTATCTCCGACTCCCGGAGAATTGCTGGAGCAGAACCAGAGAGTGTCCATTTTATTTCCTGCCTTTTCCAATAAACGGTGACTTTCAGCTGGAGTGTGTTCCTGGTGTTATCCTCCTCCTCCTCCTCCCTGGATTTGTAAATAAATGTCCTGATTTTGGCCAAGTAGAATTTTGTTGTTCCAGGCATTGTGGCTCTTTTGTTTCATTGAAACTTCCCAACTCTGCTGAGACTTTGAGATGTCAAATACAAGTAAGACTGGAGTTTCTTGGGATTGTTACTCACACAAAATAGGGATCCTTCTTGGACAGGAGTAACTTGACGTGTTTAATGCCGCTTCCCTTTAAAATCAGAGCAGGGGAAGCAGATTTGAAATCATCATTCCATGAACTTGCACCAAATTCCTCCAAAGCTGCAAAAGTTTTCCTTGTTAGAAATTCCTGAGCTTGTTTTCCAGGCAAGCTGGGATTTAGATGTTCTTTGTTCCTTGGATTTGCTGGTTTTCCTCTCTCTCATTTTAGTAAAGAATTTTTTTTTTTTCATATTTTCCATGCTGATTGGAATTTTTGTACTGCTCAGGGCACATTGCCAAGGAAATGTACCAATTTCATGTTGGTAAATCAGGCATTGTTCAGCACCATATGCCCACAAGTCTGTAAATTTCCAGGGAAACTTGCTAAGTGTTGAATTGCCATAATGAATCTCTTTGTAAAGTTGATTATACTTTTTTCTTTATTTTTAATTACTTTGAATTTTTTATGTAGGGTTTTTTTTTAATAAGTGATGTCTTTTTGTATTTTTAAATTTTTTCTTTTAAGAAATTTTCTATTTTAATTTTTCCTTTGTAATTTTTCCTTTGTAATTTTTCCTTTGTAATTTTCCTATTTTATTTTTTCCTTTTTACTTTTTTCCTTTTTATTTTTTCCTTTTTATTTTTTTCCTTTTTATTTTTTCCTCTTTTTTTCTCTCTTTAACTTTTTCCTTTTTAATTTTTTCCTTTTTATTTTTTTCCTTTTTAATTTTTTCCTTTTTAATTTTTTCCTTTTTATTTTTTTCCTTTTTAATTTTTTCCTTTTTAATTTTTTTCTTTTTATTTTTTCCTTTTTATTTTTTCCTTTTTATTTTTTTCCTTTTTACTTTTTTCCTTTTTATTTTTTTCCTTTTAATTTTTGCTTTTTATTTTCTTTCTTTCTAATTTTTCCTTTTTAACTTTTTAATTTTATTTTTTTCTGTGTTTTACTTGAAATTTTATTTGAAAACTTTTTTTTTTTCTTCATGTTTTCTTTGTGTTGGTGTGTTTTGGTTTGGTCTGGTTTGGTTTGGTTTGGTTTGGTTTGGTTTGGTTTGGTTTGGTTTTTTCCTCTCTCTCTACTCTTTTATCTACTTTTTTATAGCCCAAGTATGTAGAAGTTTGGCTGGTGGGAACAGAGGAGGTGACAAATGAAATCCATGTCCACTCCACGTCCGGATAGAATTGAGAGTGCAGCTAGAGAAATCTCTGTATTTTCTGCTAAATTAGAAATCCTGAACAGAGAAAGCTCTAAAGACCAAGGGGCCTTCTTTTTTCTTTTTCCTTTTTCCCCCGAACAATTCTCATTGTAGCCATTTACAGGATCAGGAACATTACCTTGAAGTCGAGGTGTATTTCACAGGTAGCGAGAAAACAAAGTAGACTTGATCTTGTAACTCTCATTGTTTAGTAACAAAGAAATCCAAAACAAAACAAACAACATAAAAAAAAAAAAAAAATCCACCAACCCCACAAAAGAACAGAGAAAGAGAAATTATACCAATATTATTTTAATTTAAAACCACTTTCTCCCTTAGAAAACCAGGCTAATGTAATTCTGCTTAATTGGGGTGCTGTCGTGTTTAGGTTACTGAATTAATAGAGTTTAAAACATACAGCAATAAACACGAATTTTAAAAACTAAGTACAAAAATATGAATATATATAATAAAACAAATATAAATATGAAAAATAATATCGTAAGTAAATGCAATCTATAATATTTCTCATTACTTATATTATATACAGTAGTCTATATATTACATCCATAGATATGACTAGAAAAAAGACATGGTAATTATCAATATTAAAATAATAAATGTAAAGAAATAATGGAATAGAGCTTAAAACAGAGGGGTTTTTTGGTTTGAATTTGCTTGGTGGCAGGGGTTCTCTTTTAAGCGGCGGCCGGGTGTCTTTCGGGGCGTTTCTTTTAGGGGGTTTCTGTGCACGTTCTCTTCGGGGGTCCCTGTCTGCTGTGGACACAGCGCGGTACTGCAGCTCTGCCCCGGGCCCGTCCCAGTGCTGCCGCCTTGTGGACACAGCGCGGTGCTGCAGCTCTGCCCCGTGCCCGTCCCAGTGCTGCCGCCCTGTGGACACAGCGCGGTACTGCAGATGTTCATCCCAGGGGAGTTGCTGGCTTGGCTAGAATTGGTTTCCCAGTAAAACTGGGGGTTGTCTAGAAAACCTGAATTTGTGGGAGGCACTGGGTTTGTTTTCCCTATCCCTGCATCACAGTCAAGAACACTCCTGGAGCTGTGTTAGGCAGTGGAAGGAGGGGAGAGCTGCATTTATTGAATTCCTTTGTTGTTGTTATTGTTGTATTTTTTCATGCTATTTTATTTTATTGTGTTTTAGATTTTCATGTTTTTTTATTTTGACTTTTAAAAAATATTTTAATGTTTCCTCAAATTTTTAATTTTTCGATTTTTAGTTTACTTTTATATTTTATAGTTATGATTTCACTTTTTATTTTATTTTCAATACCTTTTAAATTTTTATTTAGATTTATGTTTTATTTTTATGTTTGCGGTTGTTTTGTATTTTTTAATGTTTCCTTAGTAATTTTTCCTTTGTCATTTTTTCCTTTGTCATTTTTTCCTCTATAATTTTTCCACTATAATTTTTTCCTTTTTAATTTTTTATTTTTTATTTTTCTCTTTTTAATTTTTCTCCTTTTTAATGTTTTCCTTTCTAATTTTTTCCTTTCTGATTTCTCCTTTCTCGATTTTGTCAGGCACCCCCCTTTAAAACCGGGGTGCCTTCGGCCGTGCCACAACAAAGATGGCGGCCCAACAGGAAATGGTTTCAGCCACAAACAAGATGGCAGCCGGAAGTATGGGCAGCCACCTAATGCCCCGCTCAAGATGGCGGCTCGTCGAGCCGCCTTCGACCTTCCAAAGACGGCGGCCAAAAAAGGCGGGAAAACACAAGGACCACCCATGGGCGTCGACCCAACTGCCTGCGCCCGACCCCGAAAACGGCGCCGCTCAGGAACAATTTTCAGCGTCGCTTCCCGGCGCGAGGGAGCTGTGTGCCCGCTGTGCCGCGCCGCGGTGCGGTTGCGGCAGCCATTTTGGTGAGGCGCCTGAGTAACCAGCTACCCGGGGCCTTCGGGGGTGCCACAAAAAAGATGGCGGCTCTACCGGATGTGTCTTCACCACAACCAAGATGGCGGCTACAACGGGCGGAAGTAACGTTTATATAGGGTTTATATAGGGTTTGGACCCTATAGCCGCGGCCGAACCAAGGCTCTGCTGCAGGTGTATTCGAGACATCTTTCCTCTTTGTTTGACAGAAGGAAGAGGGGAAAAAAAAAAAAAAAAAAAAAAAAAAGAGGAAGAAAAAACGGGAGCAGTTCCGGGGCGGTCCCGGGGCGGTCCCGGGGCGGTGTGCGCCGTCACTGCCGCCTTCTCGGCGGGCGATTCCAAGGCGCTGTCGGGCTCTCTGCCGGCCGGTCGGCGGGCGGGCGGCCGGGACGCGATGGCGCTGTGCCCGGAGCTGGAGCGCTCGCTGTCGCTGCTGCAGCCGGGCGCCGACCGGGCCCAGCAGCAGCAGGAGCGGCGGGCGGACGCGGCCCCCACGCCCATGGTGTTCATGTGCGCCGGCTGCGGGCGCCCCGTGGGCGACACCCGCACCTGGCGTTCAGTGTCGAGGACAGCGGTCCCATCCTGCTGCGCAGTGAGTACCAGCGCTGCCACCCCCGTGCCGCCGCGGTCGCTGCCGCCGTGCCTCCTGCCCTGCCTCCCGCCGCAGCTGCGGCCGCCAGCATCGCCGCGGACCCGGGGCGGAAGGGCTCCGAGCTCCCCGGAGAGTGCGGATGGTGAGGGCCGGGCCTGGCTGGACACAGTCCCGGGGGAGTCGGGGTTCCCGGCGCTGGGGACCGGCAAAGGGCCCGGAGCGCTCGTGTGGCCCGAGAGCCCCTGGAGCACTTATCTGGGGTGGGCTGTACAAGCCGCGTATGGCCTAAGGGAGAGGGATTTCTCACAAGGACATGTAGTGATGGACAAGGGAGGCAGCTTTAGATTAAATGTCGGGAAGAAATTTTTCCCTGCGAGGGCGGTGAGGCCGTGGTACAGGTTCCCCAGAGAAGCTGTGGCTGCCCCTGTGTCCCTGGAAGTGCCCAAGGCCAGGTTGGACGGGGCTTGGAACACCCTGGGATAGTGGAAGCTGTCCCTGCCCAGGGCCGGGGGTGGAATGGGGTGAGCTTGAAGGCCCCTTCCACAATTCAGCGATTCTGATGGTCTTGGTCTTGCTGAGGTTAGCCAGCCTGAGGAGCTGATGCAAATTCAGGCTAAAAGATGAGTGCTCATCATTTACACTGTGTAAAGCATGAATGAAAGGTTAAAAAAGTTCTAATGCATGATTTAAAATTTTTTTTTTATTTTTAAGAAAAGGGATGGGGAGAGGTGCCTCCTTTTATTTTCTTCTGAATAAATGTTATTCCTTGCTTGCAGCATGGTAGAAACCCTACTCTGCTCTGGCTGCTCCAGGACCCTTGGCAGCAGATACATGCACGCCTCAAGGCATCTCGACTGCAAGAGGGATTTGTTCTGTGTCCGTACTGACTCTGTTGAAAGGTAAGTGCAGAATGTTTATGGGTCAGCCTGCCAGCTCCACTGCACTCACCAGGCATGGCACTGAGGGTGCTCCTGTTACATCTCTGGCAAGGCTGGAGGGAGCGTCTTCTGCTGCTCTGTCCCACGGTGGTTTTCTGTATTGGTGCTGTTGGCATCCCAGTGCTCAGCTGTAGGGAACATCACCTGTGTAAGGCACATCCTAGAAAAAGAACCAAAACAAACCAACCTGGCCTGCCTTTTGTGTGGGAAGTTGCATTCCAGCCCAGAAAATATCACCAGGTCCAGGGCACTGGAGGGTTCCTTCGCATTTGATTGGAAGAGTTCACAAACCAAGCACCAAAGAGGCCTGGCTGGAGCCTGTTAGGGGTCCGCATGATCAGCAGGGAGTGTGGCCAGAGGGGCTCGGGCAGGACTTGGGGTGGCTCTGCCCTGTGCTGGCCACATCTGCTCTGTCCTTGCTAAGATGGGCAAAGGCAACTCTGACAACTGAGTACGTGCTTGAGACTCTCACTCAGCTGTCTTAAAATCTGTCTGGAAAATGAAAGTGTGCTTGGGTTTAGTTGGTTTATAGCACTTCAAAGGGGTTATTAAAAACTGTATCCTCAATTAAGGCTCCGCACCAGAGTCCTTTTGTGCAGGCATTGTCCTAATAGACAGTGGTTGTTCATCTGGACTGGTTTTAATGTCTCTTTTTTTTTTCTGAAGTTCCCATTTATTTTGCTGTATTGCTGTGGATATTCCCCTTGGTACTCTGGACAGGGTTTGGAGATTTTTTTCTTCATTCCACTGCTAGAGTACTTTTTTTATTGCATGGCAGTAAAATTCTCTCATGCACTAACTTGGCTGCAGAATGGCATTTTCTGGCAAAGGGATGCTGCTTCTGCCTGCCAGCACTGCACTGTTCTTGGTGTCTTGGTGCCATTTTCCACTGTATCCCGTATCCCCAGAATCCACGGCTGTCTCTCGGGGTTCTAAAGGAGTGCTGTGTTTGGATTTTTGGCTTCAGAGTGGGAAGTGCTCTGTAACCTGATGTAACCTGTGGCATCTCAGCTGTAGGCCAGGAACCCTGGAAAAGCAAGCTCGCATTCACGAGGAGCCGCTTACTCTTGAAAGCCCAGCTGTCTTGCAAGAGGTGCCGCACAGGGTGAGTTTTAACCTTACATCATTCTTTGTTGAAATCACCTCTGAGAAGTCTTAATATGCTTCAATGGTTTCTGCAGAACAGCTTATTCCACTCAGAGCAATTCAGTGCATTGTAACATGTACTGGACTGCTTCCTGTAATTGCTGTCGTCGTGCTCTGCAAGACTTTTAGCCACTTTTCCTTCAGTTTTCTTGGTAGTTAGCATTTTCTGTTTATCAAGCACAGCATTAGGTTCCTCTGGCTGTCTCAGAAATTGGATCAGTTGTTTCTAGTTCGTTCTGATTCACTTCTCCAGATCTTCATTTAACTTTTAGCCATGTTTCTTCTGCCTCCTGTGGAAATGGACTTAATGCTTTTGCTGTAACTTTATCTTGAAATAGTAATCATAAATGAATCATGGTAAATCAGGTTGATGTTTTGCTCTACTAAAATCTTGTGACTGCAGGTAGGAAGAGTTGGGAGCGAACAGTCTGAGGAAGTGGACTGTGGAAGCTGAAGGTTGTCCAGCCAAAGCTGAGTGTGTGGCTCTGACACTGACCAAGGCTGGAAAGAGTTACTGTGTGGACAGAGAATGTTAGAGCCGGGTGAGCTTTCACAGGATGAAAGAAGCGAGGAGAGAATCGAATGGAAAGAATTGCTGAGATCAGGTTTGAGCCCTTTCTTTGGGTTTGGGATTTGTTTGTGGTTTTTTTGTTACCTAACACTACCTAGCACTTACTTACTTACTTACTGTGAGATTTGAAGTTTTCTCCAAAAACTCAGAATGAATTTCCCCACTCTGCCCCACTGGTAGCAGCACACAGGAGAACAGAGCCTGTGGTTTGGATCTTGAGGGAGTTCCAGCAGTACAAGCTATGAGTTACCATGTTTCTCCCAAATTTACATCCAGCAAATCTGAGGAATTACCTCTTGCCTGAGCATTCCTGGTCTCTGTGACTCTTTAGTAAGAGACAGCTGGGACTGGCCAAGCTGAGACAGGATCTGTTCCTGTCAAACCATCTATTTCCCATGCGGATGAGAATCTGGGGGGCAAGTGCCCACATCACTCCTCACAAATGCCCACACATACTTCTGGGGCTGCTGTATCTATCTGCTGGATTTGTCAGCGCCAGCATTTGCGAAGGATCACCTTGTGAGCAACTCAAAAGACAGATAAATAGAGGCAGCAGCAATTGTCTTGAGTTTACCTTATGGTAAGGCTTATGGATATTTTTAATCACTATAAGAAGGCTTATGGATATTTTTGATCACTTTCTTAGCACTTGCAATTACCCCTGCTACCACACAAAAGAAACCGAGGAACAGGAAAGCTCCGCTCTGTATCTCTGGCAGAAGAAAAGCCAGCAAACCAGTTTGCGTTCACCCCGATTCCTAGTCCTGTGCTGCAAGTACAGAAATATCTTGAGCCTTTGGGAGGGGGACTGGGACTGTGGAACCCAGCTGCATGTGTCTCCTAGGCCACGTTTTTCTTGGAAGCACCTTTCCTAGTTTCACTGCTTTTTGGAAATGAACTGTTCTGAGCAGAACCAGTACCTTCAGACTCAGGGTCTGAAAACAAAACAACCATAAAAACCACTAAAAAGCCCCAAACCCCACTGCCTAAGAGAACAAAGAAAGAGAAAATATACCGGGATTATTTTAATAAACCTGAATTTGTGGGAGGCACTGGGTTTGTTTTCCCTTCGTGCGGCAGCACGAAGTTTGCACGCATTTTGCTGCCGCTTTGGCTCTCAAGAACTGGAAATGCCTGGATTTCTGCGTGGTTTCCCCAGGTTCTCCTATTTAGCAGGAGCTGCACGGTGAGGTCGGTGTTCTGAGGGAGGCCCTGGCACAGCTGCCAAAGGCCGGGAACGTGGAGTGTGCAGGGAGCATCCGGGGGGCTTCTCCCCCCTGAGTTTCTCCCGGGGTGTGCTGCCTGCACTGCTGGATGTTGGACCCGGCTTTGGGCCGTTCTCCTGCGGTCCCAGCACTGAGTGCTGCCCCTGTGGCCAGACCTTGCCGTGTGCCGGCACCAAACCCGGGCAGCCGGGGCTGCTTTTCCAGCCCTTTGGTGCCACGGGCGGCCCCCGATTGCCGGAGCTCCCCGGCACCCGGCCTGGACTCACTCTGTGGGGGGGCCTGTTCCATCTGCCTCAACCGAGGACATCCTGCCCAGGTTTGACACTTGACTCCCGTTGTTTTTCCTCTTGCAGGCAGCTGGCAAAAGAGGAGAGAGCCCCTGCGAGGCAGAGCCCCTGGAATGCCCTGTCCTGGTCTGAGGTTCCCACTTTTATCTCCGACTCCCGGAGAATTGCTGGAGCAGAACCAGAGAGTGTCCATTTTATTTCCTGCCTTTTCCAATAAACGGTGACTTTCAGCTGGAGTGTGTTCCTGGTGTTATCCTCCTCCTCCTCCTCCCTGGATTTGTAAATAAATGTCCTGATTTTGGCCAAGTAGAATTTTGTTGTTCCAGGCATTGTGGCTCTTTTGTTTCATTGAAACTTCCCAACTCTGCTGAGACTTTGAGATGTCAAATACAAGTAAGACTGGAGTTTCTTGGGATTGTTACTCACACAAAATAGGGATCCTTCTTGGACAGGAGTAACTTGACGTGTTTAATGCCGCTTCCCTTTAAAATCAGAGCAGGGGAAGCAGATTTGAAATCATCATTCCATGAACTTGCACCAAATTCCTCCAAAGCTGCAAAAGTTTTCCTTGTTAGAAATTCCTGAGCTTGTTTTCCAGGCAAGCTGGGATTTAGATGTTCTTTGTTCCTTGGATTTGCTGGTTTTCCTCTCTCTCATTTTAGTAAAGAATTTTTTTTTTTTCATATTTTCCATGCTGATTGGAATTTTTGTACTGCTCAGGGCACATTGCCAAGGAAATGTACCAATTTCATGTTGGTAAATCAGGCATTGTTCAGCACCATATGCCCACAAGTCTGTAAATTTCCAGGGAAACTTGCTAAGTGTTGAATTGCCATAATGAATCTCTTTGTAAAGTTGATTATACTTTTTTCTTTATTTTTAATTACTTTGAATTTTTTATGTAGGGTTTTTTTTTAATAAGTGATGTCTTTTTGTATTTTTAAATTTTTTCTTTTAAGAAATTTTCTATTTTAATTTTTCCTTTGTAATTTTTCCTTTGTAATTTTTCCTTTGTAATTTTCCTATTTTATTTTTTCCTTTTTATTTTTTTCCTTTTTATTTTTTCCTTTTTATTTTTTTCCTTTTTATTTTTTCCTCTTTTTTCTCTCTTTAACTTTTTCCTTTTTAATTTTTTCCTTTTTATTTTTTTCCTTTTTAATTTTTTCCTTTTTAATTTTTTCCTTTTCATTTTTTTCCTTTTTAATTTTTTCCTTTTTAATTTTTTTCTTTTTATTTTTTCCTTTTTATTTTTTCCTTTTTATTTTTTTCCTTTTTACTTTTTTCCTTTTTATTTTTTTCCTTTTAATTTTTGCTTTTTATTTTCTTTCTTTCTAATTTTTCCTTTTTAACTTTTTAATTTTATTTTTTTCTGTGTTTTACTTGAAATTTTATTTGAAAACTTTTTTTTTTTCTTCATGTTTTCTTTGTGTTGGTGTGTTTTGGTTTGGTCTGGTTTGGTTTGGTTTGGTTTGGTTTGGTTTGGTTTGGTTTGGTTTGGTTTGGTTTTTTGCTCTCTCTCTACTCTTTTATCTACTTTTTTATAGCCCAAGTATGTAGAAGTTTGGCTGGTGGGAACAGAGGAGGTGACAAATGAAATCCATGTCCACTCCACGTCCGGATAGAATTGAGAGTGCAGCTAGAGAAATCTCTGTATTTTCTGCTAAATTAGAAATCCTGAACAGAGAAAGCTCTAAAGACCAAGGGGCCTTCTTTTTTCTTTTTCCTTTTTCCCCCGAACAATTCTCATTGTAGCCATTTACAGGATCAGGAACATTACCTTGAAGTCGAGGTGTATTTCACAGGTAGCGAGAAAACAAAGTAGACTTGATCTTGTAACTCTCATTGTTTAGTAACAAAGAAATCCAAAACAAAACAAACAACATAAAAAAAAAAAAAAAATCCACCAACCCCACAAAAGAACAGAGAAAGAGAAATTATACCAATATTATTTTAATTTAAAACCACTTTCTCCCTTAGAAAACCAGGCTAATGTAATTCTGCTTAATTGGGGTGCTGTCGTGTTTAGGTTACTGAATTAATAGAGTTTAAAACATACAGCAATAAACACGAATTTTAAAAACTAAGTACAAAAATATGAATATATATAATAAAACAAATATAAATATGAAAAATAATATCGTAAGTAAATGCAATCTATAATATTTCTCATTACTTATATTATATACAGTAGTCTATATATTACATCCATAGATATGACTAGAAAAAAGACATGGTAATTATCAATATTAAAATAATAAATGTAAAGAAATAATGGAATAGAGCTTAAAACAGAGGGGTTTTTTGGTTTGAATTTGCTTGGTGGCAGGGGTTCTCTTTTAAGCGGCGGCCGGGTGTCTTTCGGGGCGTTTCTTTTAGGGGGTTTCTGTGCACGTTCTCTTCGGGGGTCCCTGTCTGCTGTGGACACAGCGCGGTACTGCAGCTCTGCCCCGGGCCCGTCCCAGTGCTGCCGCCTTGTGGACACAGCGCGGTGCTGCAGCTCTGCCCCGTGCCCGTCCCAGTGCTGCCGCCCTGTGGACACAGCGCGGTACTGCAGATGTTCATCCCAGGGGAGTTGCTGGCTTGGCTAGAATTGGTTTCCCAGTAAAACTGGGGGTTGTCTAGAAAACCTGAATTTGTGGGAGGCACTGGGTTTGTTTTCCCTATCCCTGCATCACAGTCAAGAACACTCCTGGAGCTGTGTTAGGCAGTGGAAGGAGGGGAGAGCTGCATTTATTGAATTCCTTTGTTGTTGTTATTGTTGTATTTTTTCATGCTATTTTATTTTATTGTGTTTTAGATTTTCATGTTTTTTTATTTTGACTTTTAAAAAATATTTTAATGTTTCCTCAAATTTTTAATTTTTCGATTTTTAGTTTACTTTTATATTTTATAGTTATGATTTCACTTTTTATTTTATTTTCAATACCTTTTAAATTTTTATTTAGATTTATGTTTTATTTTTATGTTTGCGGTTGTTTTGTATTTTTTAATGTTTCCTTAGTAATTTTTCCTTTGTCATTTTTTCCTTTGTCATTTTTTCCTCTATAATTTTTCCACTATAATTTTTTCCTTTTTAATTTTTTATTTTTTATTTTTCTCTTTTTAATTTTTCTCCTTTTTAATGTTTTCCTTTCTAATTTTTTCCTTTCTGATTTCTCCTTTCTCGATTTTGTCAGGCACCCCCCTTTAAAACCGGGGTGCCTTCGGCCGTGCCACAACAAAGATGGCGGCCCAACAGGAAATGGTTTCAGCCACAAACAAGATGGCAGCCGGAAGTATGGGCAGCCAC
This sequence comes from Prinia subflava, assembly GCF_021018805.1. Classification (NCBI taxonomy): domain Eukaryota; kingdom Metazoa; phylum Chordata; class Aves; order Passeriformes; family Cisticolidae; genus Prinia; species Prinia subflava. Next base: position 167,073 of record NW_026961073.1, on the reverse strand, counting down.
CTAATGCCCCGCTCAAGATGGCGGCTCGTCGAGCCGCCTTCGACCTTCCAAAGACGGCGGCCAAAAAAGGCGGGAAAACACAAGGACCACCCATGGGCGTCGACCCAACTGCCTGCGCCCGACCCCGAAAACGGCGCCGCTCAGGAACAATTTTCAGCGTCGCTTCCCGGCGCGAGGGAGCTGTGTGCCCGCTGTGCCGCGCCGCGGTGCGGTTGCGGCAGCCATTTTGGTGAGGCGCCTGAGTAACCAGCTACCCGGGGCCTTCGGGGGTGCCACAAAAAAGATGGCGGCTCTACCGGATGTGTCTTCACCACAACCAAGATGGCGGCTACAACGGGCGGAAGTAACGTTTATATAGGGTTTATATAGGGTTTGGACCCTATAGCCGCGGCCGAACCAAGGCTCTGCTGCAGGTGTATTCGAGACATCTTTCCTCTTTGTTTGACAGAAGGAAGAGGGGAAAAAAAAAAAAAAAAAAAAAAAAAAAGAGGAAGAAAAAACGGGAGCAGTTCCGGGGCGGTCCCGGGGCGGTCCCGGGGCGGTGTGCGCCGTCACTGCCGCCTTCTCGGCGGGCGATTCCAAGGCGCTGTCGGGCTCTCTGCCGGCCGGTCGGCGGGCGGGCGGCCGGGACGCGATGGCGCTGTGCCCGGAGCTGGAGCGCTCGCTGTCGCTGCTGCAGCCGGGCGCCGACCGGGCCCAGCAGCAGCAGGAGCGGCGGGCGGACGCGGCCCCCACGCCCATGGTGTTCATGTGCGCCGGCTGCGGGCGCCCCGTGGGCGACACCCGCACCTGGCGTTCAGTGTCGAGGACAGCGGTCCCATCCTGCTGCGCAGTGAGTACCAGCGCTGCCACCCCCGTGCCGCCGCGGTCGCTGCCGCCGTGCCTCCTGCCCTGCCTCCCGCCGCAGCTGCGGCCGCCAGCGTCGCCGCGGACCCGGGGCGGAAGGGCTCCGAGCTCCCCGGAGAGTGCGGATGGTGAGGGCCGGGCCTGGCTGGACACAGTCCCGGGGGAGTCGGGGTTCCCGGCGCTGGGGACCGGCAAAGGGCCCGGAGCGCTCGTGTGGCCCGAGAGCCCCTGGAGCACTTATCTGGGGTGGGCTGTACAAGCCGCGTATGGCCTAAGGGAGAGGGATTTCTCACAAGGACATGTAGTGATGGACAAGGGAGGCAGCTTTAGATTAAATGTCGGGAAGAAATTTTTCCCTGCGAGGGCGGTGAGGCCGTGGTACAGGTTCCCCAGAGAAGCTGTGGCTGCCCCTGTGTCCCTGGAAGTGCCCAAGGCCAGGTTGGACGGGGCTTGGAACACCCTGGGATAGTGGAAGCTGTCCCTGCCCAGGGCCGGGGGTGGAATGGGGTGAGCTTGAAGGCCCCTTCCACAATTCAGCGATTCTGATGGTCTTGGTCTTGCTGAGGTTAGCCAGCCTGAGGAGCTGATGCAAATTCAGGCTAAAAGATGAGTGCTCATCATTTACACTGTGTAAAGCATGAATGAAAGGTTAAAAAAGTTCTAATGCATGATTTAAAATTTTTTTTTTATTTTTAAGAAAAGGGATGGGGAGAGGTGCCTCCTTTTATTTTCTTCTGAATAAATGTTATTCCTTGCTTGCAGCATGGTAGAAACCCTACTCTGCTCTGGCTGCTCCAGGACCCTTGGCAGCAGATACATGCACGCCTCAAGGCATCTCGACTGCAAGAGGGATTTGTTCTGTGTCCGTACTGACTCTGTTGAAAGGTAAGTGCAGAATGTTTATGGGTCAGCCTGCCAGCTCCACTGCACTCACCAGGCATGGCACTGAGGGTGCTCCTGTTACATCTCTGGCAAGGCTGGAGGGAGCGTCTTCTGCTGCTCTGTCCCACGGTGGTTTTCTGTATTGGTGCTGTTGGCATCCCAGTGCTCAGCTGTAGGGAACATCACCTGTGTAAGGCACATCCTAGAAAAAGAACCAAAACAAACCAACCTGGCCTGCCTTTTGTGTGGGAAGTTGCATTCCAGCCCAGAAAATATCACCAGGTCCAGGGCACTGGAGGGTTCCTTCGCATTTGATTGGAAGAGTTCACAAACCAAGCACCAAAGAGGCCTGGCTGGAGCCTGTTAGGGGTCCGCATGATCAGCAGGGAGTGTGGCCAGAGGGGCTTGGGCAGGACTTGGGGTGGCTCTGCCCTGTGCTGGCCACATCTGCTCTGTCCTTGCTAAGATGGGCAAAGGCAACTCTGACAACTGAGTACGTGCTTGAGACTCTCACTCAGCTGTCTTAAAATCTGTCTAGAAAATGAAAGTGTGCTCAGGTTTAGTTTGTTTGTAGCACTTCAAAGTGGTTATTAAAAACTGTATCCTCAATTAAGGCTCCGCACCAGAGTCCTTTTGTGCAGGCATTGTTCTAATAGACAGTGGTTGTTCATCTGGACTGGTATTAATGTCTCTATTTTTTTCTGAAGTTCCCATTTATTTTGCTGTATTGCTGTGGATATTCACCCTCGTACTCTGGACAGTGGTTTGGGGATTTTTTTCCTTCATTCCACCACTAGAATACTTTTTTTATTGCATGGCAGTAAAATTCTCTAAAGCAGTAACCTGGCTGCAGAATGGCATTTTCTGGCAAAGGGATGCTGCTTCTGCCAGCCAGCACTGCACTGTTCTTGGTGTCTTGGTGCCATTTTTCACTGTATCCCGTATTCCCAGAATCCAGGGCTATCTCTCAGGGTTCTGAAGGAGTGCTGTATTTGGATTTTTGGCTTCAGTGTGGGAAGTGCATGATGTAACCTGTGGCATCTCAGCTCTAGGCCAGGAACCCTGGAAAAGCAAGCTCTCATTCACGAGGAGCCGCTTCCTCTCGAAAGTCCAGCTGTCTTGCAAGAGGTGCCGCACAGGGTGAGATTTAACCTTACATCATTCTTTGTTGAAATCACCTCTGAGAAGTCTTAATATGCTTCAATGGTTTCTGCAGAACAGCTTATTCCACCCAGAGCAATTCAGTGCATTGTAACATGTACTGGACTGCTTCCTGTAATTGCTGTCTTGTGCTCTGCAAGACTTTTAGCCACTTTTCCTTCAGTTTTCTTGGTAGTTAGCATTTTCTGTTTATCAAGCACAGCATTAGGTTCCTATTTCTGTCTCAGAAATTTGATATGATGTTTCTAGTTAGTTCCGATTCACTTCTCTAGATCTTCATTTAACTTTTAGCCATGTTTCTTCTGCCTCCTGTGGAAATGGACTTAATGCTTTTGCTGTAACTTTATCTTGAAATATTAATCACAAATTAATCATGGTAAATCAAGTTGATGTTTTGCTCTACTAAAATCTTGTGACTGCAGGTCGGAAGAGTTGGGAGCGAACAGCCTGAGGAAGTGGACTGTGGAAGCTGAAGGTTGTCCAGCCAAAGCTGAGTGTGTGGCTCTGACACTGACCAAGGCTGGAAAGAGTTACTGTGTGGACAGAGAATGTTAGAACCAGGTGAGCTTTCACAGGATGAAAGGAGCGAGGAGAGAATCGAATGGAAAGAATTGCTGAGATCAGGTTTGAGCCCTTTCTTTGGGTTTGGGATTTGTTTTGGTTTTTTTGTTACCCAACACTGCTTAGCATTACTACTGTGAGATTTAAAGTTTTCTCCAAAAACTCAGAATGAATTTCCCCACTCTGCCCCACTGGTAGGCACCGCATCTCTTAGAAAAGCTCCTACCCACCATCTTCACTGCCCCAGTTTGAAGTAGTGCTCCAGTTTAGCCCGTAGTAATGGGTCTTACATCCCTTTCTGTTCAGGTAACTACACCATTTTGTTATTGACATATCTGCCAGAGGAGCCTACATTACTCCAGTGTAATTTGTGAGGCAGTTTCTGCTCTAACAAGTTTTTGAATGCTGCTCAACTGCAAGAGAGCTCCTTCTGGATGTTTGAAGGTGACAGAAGAGATGGTCGCATCCCAGGAGCTTGATTTTGGAATGTTTAATGGAATTGGCCCAGTAGCTTTTACTTGTGGGCTTTGCAAGTCTGCCCACAGCAGGTCCAGCCTGTGCTTCAACTTAGAGCCCTCAGTGGGCAGGGAAATGGACCTTGGAGAGATTGTTACAGCTCTACTTAACGCTTTCTGAATTGGGATGATTTTCTGGAAGTAGGCTGTCCATTCTGACCCATTTTCTTCTCTCTCCTTGCAGACTGTAGCTGCTAAAAGGCTGAGGTGAGACCAGGATCTGCAAAATCTCTGACTCTCCATGTCTTCCCAAGGCTGAAGCCGTGTTTGCTGTCAATGACAACCCAGTGGAAGATGCTAAAGACTGAAAACTTTGGGGTTTTTCCCCTGAATCCCACGACACTCTCTGCAGCTGTGCCCTGCATATCTCTTAAAAGAGTTTCCGGCTTTAGAAGGGTTTTACCCTGTGCAATATTGATCTATAAGTCAATGAAAAAGAATCTTACTGTATCAATGTGATGTTACTTGGTTTGAGTTGTTTAATTAAAGCATATCATTGATAAGGGGTTTGAGAATCCCTTGGACAGCCCTTGGGGCTGGCAGCTCTGATTTATTTTCTCTTCATTCCTTTAATGTCGTTCAATTATTTCTTAAGCAATTACTGCAATTTGGATATCCAGTAAGGACAGCAGCATTCCCACTCTGCTGGATTGGGAAATCCAAGCCCAATTCCTTGGAGAGATTGAGGGGATGGGGAGCTGAGCCTCAGGCTGGGTTTTGACAGTGGGAATTCGGTGAGGAAGAAAGAAGAGAGATTTCCCCAAAAAGGGGTTTAGGCCAGTTCTGCTGGCTTTGGGTGCCTCTACCTCCCAAAAATCCTCCTGGTTCAACAGGACTTGAAGAAGCAGCAGGATGTGCTAGGGGCCTGTGCTGAGACCCCCAAACCCTGGTCAGGGAGGCTGGGAAGTGTCAGCTCCAGAGGAACACCAGAGAGGGGCTACGCTGGGACGCCTCAAATTGCAGCCAGAGATGCTGGGCACTGCTGCACCTTTGGGACACTGCAGCGAGGCTCCACTGCCTGATGCAGAGAGCTGTCCCATTATTGTTTGTCGTGCTTAGAAGCGGGCAGGTCATTCCAGCTGCACGGGTTGAAAAGCCCAGGGGAGCAGGTGGAGTCGCAGACGATCACACAGAAGCCAAGCTGGGAGAGGAAATGAGCTGTGCCACAGATTTCTTTTTCCCCAATGCCCCAGCACAGCCCCGGCTGCGGGCGGATCAAGAGCGGCTCGGCCCCAGTGCCCGGCCCGGAGCGGCTCCTGCCGCCCGCCGCCATCCCGGTCCCAGTCCCGGCCCCAACGCCGCCCCGGTGCTCCGGCCCCCAGACGCACAGCCCGCCCGCCGGGGGAGAGGCGGCTGCTCTCGGGACCCCCAGCCGACACCGAGAGGAGCCGAACGAGAAACCCCCAGTCCCACTCCCGGCTCTGCCTCAGTGCCCCGAGCTCCGCCCAGCCCGGGAGCAGCCCGGGCTGGGCTCCAGTGTGAGGGGGGGCCGGCCCGGGGGAGAGGGGCGGGGCCGGCTCGGGGGAGAGGGGCGGGGCCGGCTCGGGGGAGAGGGGCGGGGCCGGCCCGGAGGAGAGGGGCGGGGCCGGCCCGGAGGAGAGGGGCGGGGCCCGCTCGGAGGAGAGGGGCGGGGCCGGCCCGGAGGAGAGGGGCGGGGCCGCGGGCGATGGTCCCACCTACAACTCGGGCAGGGCGGGGAGGGCTCGGGGTGGGGCCGGGGCTCTGTGAGGCACTGCTGCAGATGTGGAAGTGTCTGAGCTGGAGATATGCAGAGAACATCTGAATTCCATACTTGCCCCTTGTGCAATGAAGAACTAAGTTGCACGCGAGGGGAGCAGTATTTATAAACTGTCTCCATATTTCCCTGTCATTCTGGCTGTTTGGATTTAGCCTGGGCTTATCAGCTAGATCATAAACAAGCCAACCCAGCTCCTGAACTCTCAATGAAATGCTTCTACAGACAGACAAGCTAGTAATGATTCCAAAGGAAAAATTGTAAATGAAGGCTAATGATTGCTGGGGAATTTCCTTAGGAACTTCCTTAGGAATGATGAACTTCACACACAGAATTTTGGAGGTGGAATCCAAATTTCAGCCTTGGGCACTTGCAGGAGAAGAGGGATCCTTATCCATAGCAAGGAAAGTCTGGTGCCCCAGTGTGTCAAGTGCTGACAGTGAACTGTCTAGGGAATGAGCAGCAAGTCCCCCCTGCCCTCACACTCAGAGCGGCAGCAGCCACAGGTGTCAGCTATGAGAATGATGAGGACAGGGAACAAAGACAGCTGGGTGCTGTAACGATGATGAGGGGGCGGGTCCTCCCGAGGCTGCTTTAAGAGGGGGTGCCTCAGCTCAGTTCCGCATGGAGCTGCTGGAAGAGAGAGGCTTATGGTGGCCTCCCAGGCATGTCTCATGGAGTGATGGTGAGAGCCTCTCATTGGGTCTGGGGGAGCAACTGGATGCACTTGGGTGTGGGGCTTTGCTTGAAGGAGGTGCTGGGGGGCAAACCTTTGTGCTAGACGGGGCAGCAGCCGGTGAGCCAGTGTGGGTTTGTACAGGGGACTTTCACCTTTTGCTTTTCAATTTTATCTTGCTAATCCCTCCCTGCTGCCCCTGAAAAAAATGGGGGTTATGAGGACAAAGGAAGTTTAAATTGAGGGAAGAAACTCCTGTTTTGTTATTGTCTGTGTTTAAATTGGTGAAAACCCCCCTTTGCCTAGGATTTTAATGAATAGTAGTATTTAAATGTGGTTTTTATTAAATATTATGGTTTTTGGTGGTATATAGTGTTTTGCTTTATTTTTTGGTTGTATTTATTAGATGTAATTTAGTTTTTGAGTGAAGATAACTTAATGGATGAGTTTGTTTGTATTTGAGATAGAATTAATTCGAGTAGCTTTTTAAATAGACTTCTGATAAATGTTATTGAGGTTTTGTTTTTATTTATTGTATGTAGGGATTCAGATTGGGTAGGGCTGGCTTGGGTGATGGAGATTTGGGTGTTTTGTTGGATGCAGCTTTTAATATTTAAAAGTTTTTTCTGTTTAGTTTTTTTAAGGTGGTTTTTACTATTTCACTGTGTAGATTTATTTTGTTTGTTGATGGTGTATGATAAGGGATACGGTCTATTTATTTAATGTTGTATTTCTTACTTCAGGTGTTGATCATGTTTTTTTTTTTAGACTGGGTTTTGTTGTTTGTTTTTTTTTATGGGGTATGATATGTTAAAGGATATGCTTTCTAAGGCTTACCATGGTGTAATGGGATGTAATATGAGGTACAGGGTCTGCTTTCAGTCATTTAGTGGTGTTTATTGTTATTGCGGTGAGTATGTAGTGTTTTGGTTGGTTTGAGGTAGTGTGATGTAGTTAATTTGTTAGGATTTTCTAATACATGTGGTTGGATTATTGTTTCTTTTATTGCAAGGGTTTATTCATTTGGTTTATTTGGTTGCAGTATATGTTTGATAGGTTCAGATAATTTGGGAGATACTGTTCATGGTTAAATTGATCTTTTGGTTTTGTGTGTATATATAGGTGATTTTTTTGTTTGGATGGTTTGAGGCATTATGGGTTTATTGAATTAGGAATAATATTTTTGGTGTTGTTAAGTTTATTTGTGATATTTTTATATTTGCGGCATGATTTGTTTGTTGTTTTGGTGGGTCTTATTTGTTTTATTTTTGCAAACATGGCAGTGATATGGTGGATTTTTTAGGTAGTTTTTTGGGGTAGTGACATTCCTGTTTTGTTGCGGTGTGGATTTTCTACTCTAAGTTTTCAAGCTAGCTTTCTATTTCATTTGTGTGTTATGATTTAAATTATACATACTGTTAGGTGTCAATCCTCTGTGCCCCTGCCTCTATTTCTAGAGCTTTCCCTGCCAGTCTTTCTTAAATCGATATATCATTTGCTGTTTCATATCATCACACTGCTTCTGCTATTCCCATTGGATTTTGTTCTGTACTCCCTGCCCTAAACCCCTCCCTGAGTGCATTTTCATTGGTTGCTTGCTTTGTATTGCCCTGTCTATAAAACGCACGGGAGGACACGTGCCCCCGGTCTTTGGGGTCCAGCTTTTAGTTGTTATGCTTCAGTTATACCTGTAATAAATCTCCTTAGTTTACCCCAAGACCCGTCTCGTCTTCACTTTGTCTCTGCGCGCATAGACTGGCTGAACCAGAGTCCCGGTGGGGAAGTGAGAGCTCCCCGGGGGAAGGTGTCGCACCCCTGAATGTCGCTGCGTGCCCTGGGGTTTAGGAAAACACGCACAGCGACACTGTTTACTAGTTTAGATTTTTTCATGTTGTTAATTAGTTTGGGTTTTTTAGTTATTTTATAGAGTAGTGGTTATTATTTATGAGTTAGTGTAGGTTTTTTTAGTTGTGTTTAGGGTCAGTTGTAGGTCAGTTTTGAGTTCAGCAAGTTGGATTGATTTATATCTTCTGCTAGTTTTTGTGATTTGCTGTGTGGAATTCTCTATGGTTGTTTCCAGTTTTTGTTCTATTTTTATGATGTGATAAGAATTGTTAGTGAAAAGACTCTAGTGTTCTTTGTTTGTATGGTGGAGTTTTTTAGTTTGTGTTCATTTTTTGGTTTTTTTTTGTTAATGGTAATAAAGATTTTTTGGGGGGTTAATTTGTGATTACTTGAAAGATTTTAGGGACATTTAGGCTTTTTTATGTGGGTGTGCTGTATGAAGAGAGTAATTTATTTGTTTTATGTGATGTTGGTGGTGTGGTGGGTAGAGGGCCTTTTTGTAGTAGTTATTTTAAATGTTTGAGGGGTTTTGGCACTTTAGTTACAGTGGGACTTTTAAATTTTATTTTTAGTTAGTTTTTTTAGGTTTTATTACAGTTAACAGTTGTGATTTTTTTTGCTGTGTTAGTAATAGAAGTGGATTTTGATTTTGTATGTAGTGATGGGATTATTGTATATGGCATACTAGTGTTGACTGGGATTTAAATTTCTGTGGTTCTGATGTGTTAGGTTAATATGTTTATGTATTTCAAAACACATGGGATTTTGCTTTTTGTTTGGTTAGAGACAGGCCTTTTTAAGTTTGGGGAGGTTCTGGATGTATATTTGAGTTTTTTTAAAGGAATTGGACGAGGTATTATTTTCATTATATTTAGTAGTTTGATTATGGGTCATCAGAGTTGGCTTTTTTTGGTGCAATTTTTTTTGAGTTTTCTTTTTCAAAGTTCATGTATTTGTGTGGTTAGGGCAGTGGTGTTTCTGGTGTAACTCTAAGCATCCATTGTTGTTTGTGTGTTCCAGCTGCTCTGCTCGTATTACATTGAGACCCCCTTACAGAGCGGCAAACAGCTCTGCTGAGACCGTGCCCTGATGTTTGGTTTTCTTTGTGAGAGCTGACTGAGACACAGCAGCCCGGGGACAGCAGGGAATTCCCCAAGGGCAGGACGGCCTTCCTTTGCACCCGACGCAGATTCTCGTTCCCGGAAGTCCCAGAGATAAGTGGAGGGCTATGAGCCACAGAGGGGATGAAAGCAGGGTGCCGGGTGGGAACTCGCGGAGAGGGGTCTGGAGTCAGCTCTGCAGACCGGGATGGCCCAGATGTGACCCTTTAGGCCACATCGAGGGAAAGTCTCCGTTTTGATCACAGTGCTGAGGTGTGCAGGGCAGAGCAGTCCCAGGCCATGTGGAGTCACTTGTCTGTTGTGCACTCTGTGTCTTTTGGGCGTCTCACATGCAATATCTTCTGCCTTAGCCCTTCAAGGAGCCTCTCGGAAACACCAGGCATCGTTCTTAATACCTCCCTATTCCTCAGCTCGGTGGCTTTGACTTGGGACCTCGCACGCACATCAGAATCACATCTCTCTTCAGAAGCATCCGGTCCCAGGTCTTTTCAGGTCTTGTTCTGAGCTGTACTGACAGCTGTGCACCGCAATGATCCATTGTGGCGGAGTAGGCATTGTAAGAATGCCGAGCTAGGTCGAGGTATCTGACCGTAGGTTTCTCGGGCATCCATCTTTGCGGTTCTCGGACGAAGCAGTTCTGCTGGCGTCTTCTTGCTGCCGGGTTCTTTGAGCGTCATCGGCTCTACATCGGTCTTACCTCGGTCATCTCCTTCCGCATTCTCTCGGCCCTCAGGGTCCTTCTTCTTGCCAAGCCTTTTCTCTCGCTGTTGCGTCCTTCTCGTTTGTGGTGTCCTGTGTCACGGGTGTTGGTGTGCGTTTGGCCCTGCGCTGCTCTGCCCTGCTGCGTAGCCTGGGTGTAGGGGTAATAGGGCATGTCCCGGGGACTTGAAGTTTGCAGTGTAGGGTGTAGTGGGAGCGTAGAGGGTATTTTTAGGTGGGCACAAGATGCCTGGAGGTTTTAAGTTATCCTGCAGTGCTCTGACTTTTGTACTGACTTTCAGATGCAGATGGATTAAATCTGTGGCAGAGGGCCCCATCCTGGGTGAGGGTGTTCTCCTCCTCCACTGCCTGAAGAAGAAGGTTGGTTGGTGTTGGTCTTGGCAGGGGAGGTGTGAATGGTGGCTACATTGCAGCATTGTTCTTTGTGTTTATTTTTAGGTACTAAAGCTGGGTATTGGCAGTAAAGGTCAATGAAGCAAGGTGAGCAGTGACTGGTGGATAGAAGCAGTTTTTATTGCTCAGGTCTTAATTTCTGGTGCAGCTCTAAGCATCCACTGTTGTTTTTTTATTTTAGTTGGTTCACTTGCTGGATGTCCCAGCCCTGGATGCCAGAGGCCAGATGGGTGTAAGCTTAAGGTACACTTGTGGCATACCTTAGTTGGACTGGGGAGGTTGCTGTTTCACACTGTTTCAGCATGCATTTTTGCTTGATTTCTTTGCAGGTGCTGCTGCTGCCCTAGGCATGCCAAGGAACGGAGGAGAGCAGGTGAGGGGGCATTTAGGCAGGGTCGCTCCTGGGCAAGGGGTTAAGCATGTACCTTTTCATTTTGCAGGTATCCTCCGGGCAGCCTCTGGAGTCGAATGTAGATCTAAGATGAGCCAGGACAGCAGTGTGGAGGAGACCTGGGGATTATTCTTCTGGAGGGGATCGTCACATTTTCATTTTCATGGTCCTAGGTGCCCTGTGGAGGTGCAGAGCTGATTTTGGATACGGCAGCACCGAAGCGGACACAGAGAATGTCTCGATGTTGACGGTCCTGATGCGTTCTTTTCAATCAAGAATGGATTTTGTCTACTCATCTCCTGAAAGATAAGTGTTGGGGCTGGTGGTCAGGAGCAGAGGAAAAACTTTTTCTGTTCTAGGAGGCAATTTAAAGTTAGCTGAGACGAGAGGGCTGTAGAGGGATGGACCATTTGGAAGTAAAGGGAGAGCATTTCTCCTCAGCCTCGTTGGAGCCTTCCCTGGCCAGGACAGTTCTGACCCCTCTCCGTGTTCTAGCGAGCTTTGTGGTGTCAGCTATCTTCAGGAGTGCACAGGGTTAGGGTGCACCAGGGGATGCCTGGCCCACCCTGGGATCCGTGTCCTAGGAGGAACCCAAGTTGCAGGTTGTACGGTTCAGCAGGGGCACTTGACAGTGACACACAGAGGCTGAGGGAGGGCTTGAGAGGGAAAGGACTCAAGGGCTAGAGAGCACAGAGTGAAAATAAGGGCTACAAGTTAGAATACAGATATATCAGCCCTCACAGCAGCCCCTCCCAACCCTTGTTGTTCTGAGAGTAGGTGCTGGCAGCAACCCTAATGCAGGACAATGCCAGAACTCGTGAGAAGTGCAGGCAGTAACCCTAAGGCTAGGGTGAGGCAGGAAGTGATAGTGGGGAGCAGCATCCGACAGGGTTGAGTATAACCGGGGGTTTCCCGCCCCAGCCCACCCTGCGATCGTCTGTCTCTCCGCAGCCGGGGATTGCTGCCTGTCCCCGCTCGAGGCGACGGTCGGCTGGGCTTCGTGGCCATTGCCACCGCAAAGAGCTCTTCAGCTCTGTCAGCCTCTGCCCTGACTCAGGGCCATGCTTCGGATAGGAAGGGCAAACTGTGGATGATGTGTCTCGCTTGCGGGACAACTCTTGGGACCCTAACGGTAAAGGCGCGTCCTCGGCTGCAAGCGTAGGGTTCTCGAGAAGTAGGGTTCAGCAGGGGCACTTGATAGTGACACACAGAGCCTGAGGGAGGACTTGAGAGGGAAAGGACTCAAGGGCTAGAGAGCACAGAGTGAAAATAAGGGCTATAGCCAGGGATACAAGTTAGAATACAGATATACCTGCCCTCACAGCATCCCTCCCAACACCCCTGTTTTTCTGAGAGTAGGTGCCGGCAGCAACCCTAATGCAGGACAGTGCCAGAACTCCTGAGAGGTGCAGGCAGTAAGCTGAAGGCTAGGCGAGGCAGAAAGCAGCAGTGGGGTTGTGGATTCCCCTGGGTTTTTTATTAACAGGATATGCCCACCATGGGATCTGTGTCCTGCTCTGGTGAGTGGTCACTGCCCCAAAAACGCGATGAGGACTTTGGCTCTGCAAGTTTGAGCCTCTGAGCGTTGCTAAATCTATTATTCAATGACCCAGGCATTCATAGAAGACAGTGAGTAGCAAAGGGGCAGGTGTTGGTAATTGTGCTGCCAAGGCCTTGTGTTCACATTTGGTTTCCTTTATTGTAGCCGCCTGAGAGACGACAGCCCGGTACCAGTGGGAAATTCCTCAAGGGCGAGGCGGCCTCGTTTTGCACCCGATGCCGATTGGCGTTCCCAGACATCAAAGAGATAAGTGGAGGGCTGTGAGCCACAGAGGGGGCTGAAAGCGGGGTGGCCAGTCAGGAGTCAGCAGGAGGGTTTTTTGAGTCAGATTTGCAGTCTGGGATGGCCAAGATGTGGCCCCTTAGGGACCTAAAGGGAAAGTCTCACTTGATCGAAGTGCTGAACTGTGCAGGGCAGAGCAGTCCCAGGCCATGTGGAGTCACTTGTCTGTTGTGCACTCTGTGTCTTTTGGGCGTCTCACATGCAATGTCTTCTGCCTTAGCTCTTCAAGGAGCCTCTTGGAAACACCAGGCATCGTTCTTAATACCTCCCTATTCCTCAGCTCGGCACCTTTGACACTCGGGACCTCGCGCGCACATCAGAATCGCATCTCTCTTCAGAAGCATCCGGTCCCAGGTCTTTTCAGGTCTTGTTCTGAGCTGTACTGGCAGCTGTGCACAGCAGTGATCCCTTATGGCGGATTAGGCCTCGTAAGAAGGCCGAGCTAGGTCGAGGTATCTGACCGTAGGTTTCTCGGGCATCCATCTTTGCGGTTCTCGGACGAAGCAGTTCTGCTGGCGTCTTCTTGCTGCTGGGTTCTTCGAGCCTCATCGGCTCACCATCGGTCTTACCTCGATCGCCTGCTTTCACATTTTCTTGATCCTTAGTCATTCTGGATCATTCATCTTGCCGAGCCTTTTCTCTCGCTGTTGCGTCCTTCTCGTTTGTGGTGTCCTGTGTCACGGGTGTTGGTGTGTGTTTGGCCCTGCGCTGCTCTGCCCTGCTGCGTAGCCTGGGTGTAGGAGTAATAGGACATGTCTTGGGGACTTGAATTTTGCAGTGTAGGGTGTAGTTGGAGCGTAGAGGGTATTTCTAGATGAGCACAAGATGCCTGGAGCTTTTAAGTTATCCTGCAGCGCTCTGACTTTTGTGCTAACTCTCTTTAAGCTGCGGATGGATTAGATCCATGGCAGAGGGCCCCATTCCAGGTGAGGGGCTCTGCCCCATGCAGGTCAGTCACCGTTTGTCTTCAGAGGGGCAGCGTAAATGGTGGCTGTGTTACAGCGCTGTTCTTTGCATTTGTTTTTAGGAAGCATGGCTGGATAGCGGCAGCCAAGGTGAAGCAAACAAGGTGAGCGTTGATTGGTGGACAGAATCAGTTGCTGTTGCTCAAGTCTCTCTTGATGGTGTAACTGTAAGTGTCCATTATGGTGTGTTTTAGGGGGTCCACTCGCATCACGCCGAACTCCGCTCAGCGACCGGACGACGGAGCTGCTTCGCCTCTCTCGTGAGCCGTCGGGGAGCACGACAGGACTCCGTGATGAAGCCTCCATCTTCTCCGTTTGAAGGTGCCGTCCGGACTGCGGTAAGGGCCGAGGCGTTGCGGTGGGTCGGGGAGGTAGGGAGGAGGAGCGAGGGTCCACTCAAGTTTCAGCCGTGCCGCATCACCTCGTCTCCTCTTAAGCCAGGTATACCCTGTGACCTTGGCGTGGGGCTCAAGGATCCGGGCCTTTTCGGGAGATGGTGAGTAGCAGAATTGTCAGGTGTTGGCAGTAGTGCTGCCAAGGCCACGTGTTCACGTTTGGTTTCCTTTATTCTAGCCGCCTGAGAGACGACAGCCCGGTACCAGCGGGAAATTCCTCAAGGGCGAGGCGGCCTTGTTTTGCACCCGATGCCGATTGGTGTTCCCAGACATCAAAGAGATAAGTGGAGGGCTGTGAGCCACAGAGGAGTTGAAAGCGGGGTGGCCGGTTGGGTTTTTTGAGTCAGATTTGCAGTCTGGGATGGCCAAGATGTGGCCCCTTGGCCTACTAAAAGGTAAAGTCTCACTTTTGATAGCAGTGCTGAACTGTGCAGGGCAGAGCAGTCCCAGGCCATGTGGAGTCACTTGTCTGTTGTGCACTCTGTGTCTTTTGTGTGTCTTGCCTTTCGTGTCGTTGTCCCTACAAGGGGCCTTTTGGAAACCCTGGCTTGTGTCTTAGCATTTGTAATCTCTGCGTTCCTCAGCTCGGTGGCTTTGACTCGGGACCTCGCACGCACATCAGAATCACATCTCTCTTCAGAAGCATCCGGTCCCAGGTCTTTTCAGGTCTTGTTCTGAGCTGTACTGACAGCTGTGCACCGCAATGATCCATTGTGGCGGAGTAGGCATTGTAAGAATGCCGAGATAGGTCGAGGTATCTGACCGTAGGGTTCTCGGGCATCCATCTTTGCGGTTCTCGGACGAAGCAGTTCTGCTGGCATCTTCTTGCTGCTGGGTTCTTTGAGCCTCATCGGCTCTACATCGGTCTTATCTCGGTCATCTCCTTCCGCATTCTCTCGGCCCTCAGGGTCCTTCTTCTTGCCGAGCCTTTTCTCTCGCTGTTGCGTCCTTCTCGTTTGTGGTGTCCTGCATCACGGGTGTTGGTGTGCGTTTGGCCCTGCGCTGCTCTGCCCTGCTGCATAACCTGGGTGTAGGGGTAATAGGACATGTCCCGGGGACTTGAAGTTTGCAGTGTAGGGTGTAGTGGGAGCGTAGAGGGTATTTTTAGGTGGGCACAAGATGCCTGGAGCTTTTAAGTTATCCTGCAGCGCTCTGACTTTTGTCCTAAATTTTTTTCAGATGCGGATGGATTTTTCCCTGGCAGAGCACCCCAAGGAGGAAACGGTTGTGGGTGAGAGACTTGCACACTGAAGGTACCTTGGAAAATGTGTAGCTTTGTCCTGGATTTTGGGGTTTTTTAAAATTTTCTACAAGGTTTTAAATATGAGCTTGTTAGAATTTAATGGTAAGGACTGAAAACGGGTTGGCTGCCAAGTTATACATAACAAAGTCAACTTTTTTGAATATCTGTGAGGCTTCTATTTTGTTTTTGAGACTTTCCTTTTTTGCTGACTTTTGCTCTCACTCTCACGTCTTTCCCTTTCGCTCTCACTCTCACTTCTTTCCCTTTCGCTCTCACTCTCACTCCTTTCCCTTTCGCTCTCACTCTCACTCCTTTCCCTTTCGCTCTCACTCTCACTCCTTTCCCTTTCGCTCTCACTCTCACTTCTTTCCCTTTCGCTCTCACTCTCACTTCTTTCCCTTTCGCTCTCACTCTCACTTCTTTCCCTTTCGCTCTCACTCTCACTCCTTTCCCTTTCGCTCTCACTCTCACTCCTTTCCCTTTCGCTCTCACTCTCACTTCTTTCCCTTTCGCTCTCTTTCTCTCTCTCTCTAACTTTCTGTTTCTCTCTCTCTCTCTCTCTCTCTAACTTCATTTCTCTTTCTCTCTATTTCTAGTTCTCTCTCTAACTTTATTTCTCTTTCTCTCTATTTCTAGTTCTCTCTCTAACTTTAACTTTATTTCTCTCTATTTCTAGTTCTCTCTCTAACTTTAACTTTATTTCTCTCTATTTCTAGTTCTCTCTCTAACTTTATTTCTCTCTCACTCTCCCTCTTTTTCTCTTTCGCTCTCACTCTCCCTCTTTTTCTCTTTCGCTCTCACTCTCCCTCTTTTTCTCTTTCGCTCTCACTCTCCCTCTTTTTCTCTTTCGCTCTCACTCTCCCTCTTTTTCTCTTTCGCTCTCACTCTCCCTCTTTTTCTCTTTCGCTCTCACTCTCACTTCTTTCCCTTTCGCTCTCACTCTCACTTCTTTCCCTTTCGCTCTCTTTCTCTCACTTCTTTCCCTTTCGCTCTCTTTCTCTCACTTCTTTCCCTTTCGCTCTCTTTCTCTCACTTCTTTCCCTTTCGCTCTCTTTCTCTCACTTCTTTCCCTTTCGCTCTCTTTCTCTCACTTCTTTCCCTTTCGCTCTCTTTCTCTCTCTCTCTAACTTCATTTCTGTTTCTGTCTATTTCTAGTTCTCTCTCTAACTTTATTTCTCTCTCTCACTTTATTTCTAGTTCTCTCTCTAACTTTATTTCTCTCTCTCACTTTATTTCTAGTTCTCTCTCTAACTTTATTTCTCTCTCTAACTTTATTTCTCTCTCTCACTTTATTTCTAGTTCTCTCTCTAACTTTAACTTTATTTCTCTCTCACTCTCCCTCTTTTTCTCTTTCGCTCTCACTCTCACTTCTTTCCCTTTCGCTCTCACTCTCACTTCTTTCCCTTTCGCTCTCACTCTCACTTCTTTCCCTTTCGCTCTCTTTCTCTCTCTTCTTTCCCTTTCGCTCTCTTTCTCTCTCTTCTTTCCCTTTCGCTCTCTTTCTCTCTCTCTCTCTAACTTTCTGTTTCTCTCTCTCTCTCTCTCTCTCTCTAACTTCATTTCCGTTTCTCTCTCTCTCACTTTATTTCTAGTTCTCTCTCTAACTTTATTTCTCTTTCTCTCTATTTCTAGTTCTCTCTCTAACTTTAGTTCTCGTTCTCTCTATTTCTAGTTCTCTCTCTAACTTTAGTTCTCGTTCTCTCTATTTCTAGTTCTCTCTCTAACTTTAGTTCTCGTTCTCTCTATTTCTAGTTCTCTCTAACTTTAGTTCTCGTTCTCTCTATTTCTAGTTCTCTCTCTAACTTTAGTTCTCGTTCTCTCTCTAACTCTATTTCTAGTTCTCTCTATTTCTCGTTCTCTCTCTAACTTTATTTCTCGTTCTCTCTATTTCTCGTTCTCTCTCTAACTTTATTTCTCGTTCTCTCTATTTCTCGTTCTCTCTCTAACTTTATTTCTCGTTCCCTCTATTTCTCGTTCTCTCTCTAACTTTATTTCTCTCTATTTCTCGTTCTCTCTCTAACTTTAACTTTATTTCTCTCTATTTCTAGTTCTCTCTCTAACTTTATTTCTCTCTATTTCTAGTTCTCTCTCTAACTTTAACTTTATTTCTCTCTATTTCTAGTTCTCTCTCTAACTTTAACTTTATTTCTCTCTATTTCTAGTTCTCTCTCTAACTTTAACTTTATTTCTCTCTATTTCTAGTTCTCTCTCTAACTTTATTTCTCGTTCTCTCTATTTCTAGTTCTCTCTCTAACTTTATTTCTCCTTCTCCAGCGCCCAGCCTGGACTTGCTCTGTGGGGGGGCCTGTTCCATCTGCCTGAACCAAGGACATCCTGCCCAGGTTTGACACTTGACTCCCGTTGTTTTTCCTCTTGCAGGCAGCTGGCAAAAGAGGAGAGAGCCCCTGCGAGGCGGAGCCCCTAGAATGCCCTGTCCCGGTCTGAGGTTCCCACTTTTCTCTCCAACTCCCGGAGAATTGCTGGAGCAGAACCAGAGAGAGTCCATTTTATTTCCTGCCTTTTCCAATAAACGGTGACTTTCAGCTGGAGTGTGTTCCTGGTGTTATCCTCCTCCTCCTCCTCCCTGGATTTGTAAATAAATGTCCTGATTTTGGCCAAGGAGAATTTTGTTGTTCCAGGCATTGTGGCTCTTTTGTTTCATTGAAACTTCCCAACTCTGCTGAGACTTTGAGATGTCAAATACAAGTAAGACTGGAGTTTCTTGGGATTGTTACTCACACAAAATAGGGATCCTTCTTGGACAGGAGTAACTTGACGTGTTTAATGCCGCTTCCCTTTAAAATCAGAGCAGGGGAAGCAGATTTGAAATCATCATTCCATGAACTTGCACCAAATTCCTCCAAAGCTGCAAAAGTTTTCCTTGTTAGAAATTCCTGAGCTTGTTTTCCAGGCAAGCTGGGATTTAGATGTTCTTTGTTCCTTGGATTTGCTGGTTTTCCTCTCTCTCATTTTAGTAAAGGATTTTTTTTTTTCATATTTTCCATGCTGATTGGAATTTTTGTACTGCTCAGGGCACATTGCCAAGGAAATGTACCAATTTCATGTTGGTAAATCAGGCATTGTTCAGCACCATATGCCCACAAGTCTGTAAATTCCCAGGGAAACTTGCTAAGTGTTGAATTGCCATAATGAATCTCTTTGTAAAGTTGATTATACTTTTTTATTTTTAATTACTTTGAATTTTTTATGTAGGGTTTTTTTTTAATAAGTGAGGTCTTTTTGTATTTTTAAATTTTTTCTTTCAAAAATTTTCCTTTGTAATTTTTCCTTTGTAATTTTTCCTTTGTAATTTTTCCTTTGTAATTTTTCTCCTTTTTATTTTTTCCTTTTTATTTTTTCCTTTTTATTTTTTCCTTTTTATTTTTTCCTTTTTATTTTTTCCTTTTTATTTTTTCCTTTTTATTTTTTCCTTTTTATTTTTTCCTTTTTATTTTTTCCTTTTTATTTTTTCCTTTTTATTTTTTCCTTTTTATTTTTTCCTTTTTATTTTTTCCTTTTTATTTTTTTCCTTTTTAATTTTTCCTCTTTTTTTCTCTCTTTAACTTTTTCCTTTTTAATTTTTTCCTTTTTATTTTTTTCCTTTTTAATTTTTTCCTTTTTATTTTTGCTTTTTATTTCTAATTTTTCCTTTTTAACTTTTTAATTTTATTTGTTTCTGTGTTTTACTTGAAATTTTATTTGAAAACTTTTTTTTTTTTCTTCATGTTTTCTTTGTGTTGGTGTGTTTTGTTTTGCTTTGGTTTGGTTTGGTTTGGTTTTTTGCTCTCTCTCTACTCTTTTATCTACTTTTTTATAGCCCAAGTATGTAGAAGTTTGGCTGGTGGGAACAGAGGAGGTGACAAATGAAATCCATGTCCACTCCACGTCCGGATAGAATTGAGAGTGCAGCTAGAGAAATCTCTGTATTTTCTGCTAAATTAGAAATCCTGAACAGAGAAAGCTCTAAAGACCAAGGGGCCTTCTTTTTTCTTTTTCCTTTTTCCCCCGAACAATTCTCATTGTAGCCATTTACAGGATCAGGAACATTACCTTGAAGTCGAGGTGTATTTCACAGGTAGCGAGAAAACAAAGTAGACTTGATCTTGTAACTCTCATTGTTTAGTAACAAAGAAATCCAAAACAAAACAAACAACATAAAAAAAAAAAAAAAATCCACCAACCCCACAAAAGAACAGAGAAAGAGAAATTATACCAATATTATTTTAATTTAAAACCACTTTCTCCCTTAGAAAACCAGGCTAATGTAATTCTGCTTAATTGGGGTGCTGTCGTGTTTAGGTTACTGAATTAATAGAGTTTAAAACATACAGCAATAAACACGAATTTTAAAAACTAAGTACAAAAATATGAATATATATAATAAAACAAATATAAATATGAAAAATAATATCGTAAGTAAATGCAATCTATAATATTTCTCATTACTTATATTATATACAGTAGTCTATATATTACATCCATAGATATGACTAGAAAAAAGACATGGTAATTATCAATATTAAAATAATAAATGTAAAGAAATAATGGAATAGAGCTTAAAACAGAGGGGGTTTTTTGGTTTGAATTTGCTTGGTGGCAGGGGTTCTCTTTTAAGCGGCGGCCGGGTGTCTTTCGGGGCGTTTCTTTTAGGGGGTTTCTGTGCACGTTCTCTTCGGGGGTCCCTGTCTGCTGTGGACACAGCGCGGTACTGCAGCTCTGCCCCGGGCCCGTCCCAGTGCTGCCGCCTTGTGGACACAGCGCGGTGCTGCAGCTCTGCCCCGTGCCCGTCCCAGTGCTGCCGCCCTGTGGACACAGCGCGGTACTGCAGATGTTCATCCCAGGGGAGTTGCTGGCTTGGCTAGAATTGGTTTCCCAGTAAAACTGGGGGTTGTCTAGAAAACCTGAATTTGTGGGAGGCACTGGGTTTGTTTTCCCTATCCCTGCATCACAGTCAAGAACACTCCTGGAGCTGTGTTAGGCAGTGGAAGGAGGGGAGAGCTGCATTTATTGAATTCCTTTGTTGTTGTTATTGTTGTATTTTTTCATGCTATTTTATTTTATTGTGTTTTAGATTTTCATGTTTTTTTATTTTGACTTTTAAAAAATATTTTAATGTTTCCTCAAATTTTTAATTTTTCGATTTTTAGTTTACTTTTATATTTTATAGTTATGATTTCACTTTTTATTTTATTTTCAATACCTTTTAAATTTTTATTTAGATTTATGTTTTATTTTTATGTTTGCGGTTGTTTTGTATTTTTTAATGTTTCCTTAGTAATTTTTCCTTTGTCATTTTTTCCTTTGTCATTTTTTCCTCTATAATTTTTCCACTATAATTTTTTCCTTTTTAATTTTTTATTTTTTATTTTTCTCTTTTTAATTTTTCTCCTTTTTAATGTTTTCCTTTCTAATTTTTTCCTTTCTGATTTCTCCTTTCTCGATTTTGTCAGGCACCCCCCTTTAAAACCGGGGTGCCTTCGGCCGTGCCACAACAAAGATGGCGGCCCAACAGGAAATGGTTTCAGCCACAAACAAGATGGCAGCCGGAAGTATGGGCAGCCACCTAATGCCCCGCTCAAGATGG
This sequence comes from Prinia subflava, assembly GCF_021018805.1. Taxonomy (NCBI): domain Eukaryota; kingdom Metazoa; phylum Chordata; class Aves; order Passeriformes; family Cisticolidae; genus Prinia; species Prinia subflava. The sequence goes on along the minus strand of NW_026961073.1, from coordinate 146,197 downwards.
CGGCTCGTCGAGCCGCCTTCGACCTTCCAAAGACGGCGGCCAAAAAAGGCGGGAAAACACAAGGACCACCCATGGGCGTCGACCCAACTGCCTGCACCCGACCCCGAAAACGGCGCCGCTCAGGAACAATTTTCAGCGTCGCTTCCCGGCGCGAGGGAGCTGTGTGCCCGCTGTGCCGCGCCGCGGTGCGGTTGCGGCAGCCATTTTGGTGAGGCGCCTGAGTAACCAGCTACCCGGGGCCTTCGGGGGTGCCACAAAAAAGATGGCGGCTCTACCGGATGTGTCTTCACCACAACCAAGATGGCGGCTACAACGGGCGGAAGTAACGTTTATATAGGGTTTATATAGGGTTTGGACCCTATAGCCGCGGCCGAACCAAGGCTCTGCTGCAGGTGTATTCGAGACATCTTTCCTCTTTGTTTGACAGAAGGAAGAGGGGAAAAAAAAAAAAAAAAAAAAAAAAAAAGAGGAAGAAAAAACGGGAGCAGTTCCGGGGCGGTCCCGGGGCGGTCCCGGGGCGGTGTGCGCCGTCACTGCCGCCTTCTCGGCGGGCGATTCCAAGGCGCTGTCGGGCTCTCTGCCGGCCGGTCGGCGGGCGGGCGGCCGGGACGCGATGGCGCTGTGCCCGGAGCTGGAGCGCTCGCTGTCGCTGCTGCAGCCGGGCGCCGACCGGGCCCAGCAGCAGCAGGAGCGGCGGGCGGACGCGGCCCCCACGCCCATGGTGTTCATGTGCGCCGGCTGCGGGCGCCCCGTGGGCGACACCCGCACCTGGCGTTCAGTGTCGAGGACAGCGGTCCCATCCTGCTGCGCAGTGAGTACCAGCGCTGCCACCCCCGTGCCGCCGCGGTCGCTGCCGCCGTGCCTCCTGCCCTGCCTCCCGCCGCAGCTGCGGCCGCCAGCGTCGCCGCGGACCCGGGGCGGAAGGGCTCCGAGCTCCCCGGAGAGTGCGGATGGTGAGGGCCGGGCCTGGCTGGACACAGTCCCGGGGGAGTCGGGGTTCCCGGCGCTGGGGACCGGCAAAGGGCCCGGAGCGCTCGTGTGGCCCGAGAGCCCCTGGAGCACTTATCTGGGGTGGGCTGTACAAGCCGCGTATGGCCTAAGGGAGAGGGATTTCTCACAAGGACATGTAGTGATGGACAAGGGAGGCAGCTTTAGATTAAATGTCGGGAAGAAATTTTTCCCTGCGAGGGCGGTGAGGCCGTGGTACAGGTTCCCCAGAGAAGCTGTGGCTGCCCCTGTGTCCCTGGAAGTGCCCAAGGCCAGGTTGGACGGGGCTTGGAACACCCTGGGATAGTGGAAGCTGTCCCTGCCCAGGGCCGGGGGTGGAATGGGGTGAGCTTGAAGGCCCCTTCCACAATTCAGCGATTCTGATGGTCTTGGTCTTGCTGAGGTTAGCCAGCCTGAGGAGCTGATGCAAATTCAGGCTAAAAGATGAGTGCTCATCATTTACACTGTGTAAAGCATGAATGAAAGGTTAAAAAAGTTCTAATGCATGATTTAAAATTTTTTTTTTATTTTTAAGAAAAGGGATGGGGAGAGGTGCCTCCTTTTATTTTCTTCTGAATAAATGTTATTCCTTGCTTGCAGCATGGTAGAAACCCTACTCTGCTCTGGCTGCTCCAGGACCCTTGGCAGCAGATACATGCACGCCTCAAGGCATCTCGACTGCAAGAGGGATTTGTTCTGTGTCCGTACTGACTCTGTTGAAAGGTAAGTGCAGAATGTTTATGGGTCAGCCTGCCAGCTCCACTGCACTCACCAGGCATGGCACTGAGGGTGCTCCTGTTACATCTCTGGCAAGGCTGGAGGGAGCGTCTTCTGCTGCTCTGTCCCACGGTGGTTTTCTGTATTGGTGCTGTTGGCATCCCAGTGCTCAGCTGTAGGGAACATCACCTGTGTAAGGCACATCCTAGAAAAAGAACCAAAACAAACCAACCTGGCCTGCCTTTTGTGTGGGAAGTTGCATTCCAGCCCAGAAAATATCACCAGGTCCAGGGCACTGGAGGGTTCCTTCGCATTTGATTGGAAGAGTTCACAAACCAAGCACCAAAGAGGCCTGGCTGGAGCCTGTTAGGGGTCCGCATGATCAGCAGGGAGTGTGGCCAGAGGGGCTCGGGCAGGACTTGGGGTGGCTCTGCCCTGTGCTGGCCACATCTGCTCTGTCCTTGCTAAGATGGGCAAAGGCAACTCTGACAACTGAGTACGTGCTTGAGACTCTCACTCAGCTGTCTTAAAATCTGTCTGGAAAATGAAAGTGTGCTTGGGTTTAGTTGGTTTATAGCACTTCAAAGGGGTTATTAAAAACTGTATCCTCAATTAAGGCTCCGCACCAGAGTCCTTTTGTGCAGGCATTGTCCTAATAGACAGTGGTTGTTCATCTGGACTGGTTTTAATGTCTCTTTTTTTTTTCTGAAGTTCCCATTTATTTTGCTGTATTGCTGTGGATATTCCCCTTGGTACTCTGGACAGGGTTTGGAGATTTTTTTCTTCATTCCACTGCTAGAGTACTTTTTTTATTGCATGGCAGTAAAATTCTCTCATGCACTAACTTGGCTGCAGAATGGCATTTTCTGGCAAAGGGATGCTGCTTCTGCCTGCCAGCACTGCACTGTTCTTGGTGTCTTGGTGCCATTTTCCACTGTATCCCGTATCCCCAGAATCCACGGCTGTCTCTCGGGGTTCTAAAGGAGTGCTGTGTTTGGATTTTTGGCTTCAGAGTGGGAAGTGCTCTGTAACCTGATGTAACCTGTGGCATCTCAGCTGTAGGCCAGGAACCCTGGAAAAGCAAGCTCGCATTCACGAGGAGCCGCTTACTCTTGAAAGCCCAGCTGTCTTGCAAGAGGTGCCGCACAGGGTGAGTTTTAACCTTACATCATTCTTTGTTGAAATCACCTCTGAGAAGTCTTAATATGCTTCAATGGTTTCTGCAGAACAGCTTATTCCACTCAGAGCAATTCAGTGCATTGTAACATGTACTGGACTGCTTCCTGTAATTGCTGTCGTCGTGCTCTGCAAGACTTTTAGCCACTTTTCCTTCAGTTTTCTTGGTAGTTAGCATTTTCTGTTTATCAAGCACAGCATTAGGTTCCTCTGGCTGTCTCAGAAATTGGATCAGTTGTTTCTAGTTCGTTCTGATTCACTTCTCCAGATCTTCATTTAACTTTTAGCCATGTTTCTTCTGCCTCCTGTGGAAATGGACTTAATGCTTTTGCTGTAACTTTATCTTGAAATAGTAATCATAAATGAATCATGGTAAATCAGGTTGATGTTTTGCTCTACTAAAATCTTGTGACTGCAGGTAGGAAGAGTTGGGAGCGAACAGTCTGAGGAAGTGGACTGTGGAAGCTGAAGGTTGTCCAGCCAAAGCTGAGTGTGTGGCTCTGACACTGACCAAGGCTGGAAAGAGTTACTGTGTGGACAGAGAATGTTAGAGCCGGGTGAGCTTTCACAGGATGAAAGAAGCGAGGAGAGAATCGAATGGAAAGAATTGCTGAGATCAGGTTTGAGCCCTTTCTTTGGGTTTGGGATTTGTTTGTGGTTTTTTTGTTACCTAACACTACCTAGCACTTACTTACTTACTTACTGTGAGATTTGAAGTTTTCTCCAAAAACTCAGAATGAATTTCCCCACTCTGCCCCACTGGTAGCAGCACACAGGAGAACAGAGCCTGTGGTTTGGATCTTGAGGGAGTTCCAGCAGTACAAGCTATGAGTTACCATGTTTCTCCCAAATTTACATCCAGCAAATCTGAGGAATTACCTCTTGCCTGAGCATTCCTGGTCTCTGTGACTCTTTAGTAAGAGACAGCTGGGACTGGCCAAGCTGAGACAGGATCTGTTCCTGTCAAACCATCTATTTCCCATGCGGATGAGAATCTGGGGGGCAAGTGCCCACATCACTCCTCACAAATGCCCACACATACTTCTGGGGCTGCTGTATCTATCTGCTGGATTTGTCAGCGCCAGCATTTGCGAAGGATCACCTTGTGAGCAACTCAAAAGACAGATAAATAGAGGCAGCAGCAATTGTCTTGAGTTTACCTTATGGTAAGGCTTATGGATATTTTTAATCACTATAAGAAGGCTTATGGATATTTTTGATCACTTTCTTAGCACTTGCAATTACCCCTGCTACCACACAAAAGAAACCGAGGAACAGGAAAGCTCCGCTCTGTATCTCTGGCAGAAGAAAAGCCAGCAAACCAGTTTGCGTTCACCCCGATTCCTAGTCCTGTGCTGCAAGTACAGAAATATCTTGAGCCTTTGGGAGGGGGACTGGGACTGTGGAACCCAGCTGCATGTGTCTCCTAGGCCACGTTTTTCTTGGAAGCACCTTTCCTAGTTTCACTGCTTTTTGGAAATGAACTGTTCTGAGCAGAACCAGTACCTTCAGACTCAGGGTCTGAAAACAAAACAACCATAAAAACCACTAAAAAGCCCCAAACCCCACTGCCTAAGAGAACAAAGAAAGAGAAAATATACCGGGATTATTTTAATAAACCTGAATTTGTGGGAGGCACTGGGTTTGTTTTCCCTTCGTGCGGCAGCACGAAGTTTGCACGCATTTTGCTGCCGCTTTGGCTCTCAAGAACTGGAAATGCCTGGATTTCTGCGTGGTTTCCCCAGGTTCTCCTATTTAGCAGGAGCTGCACGGTGAGGTCGGTGTTCTGAGGGAGGCCCTGGCACAGCTGCCAAAGGCCGGGAACGTGGAGTGTGCAGGGAGCATCCGGGGGGCTTCTCCCCCCTGAGTTTCTCCCGGGGTGTGCTGCCTGCACTGCTGGATGTTGGACCCGGCTTTGGGCCGTTCTCCTGCGGTCCCAGCACTGAGTGCTGCCCCTGTGGCCAGACCTTGCCGTGTGCCGGCACCAAACCCGGGCAGCCGGGGCTGCTTTTCCAGCCCTTTGGTGCCACGGGCGGCCCCCGATTGCCGGAGCTCCCCGGCACCCGGCCTGGACTCACTCTGTGGGGGGGCCTGTTCCATCTGCCTCAACCGAGGACATCCTGCCCAGGTTTGACACTTGACTCCCGTTGTTTTTCCTCTTGCAGGCAGCTGGCAAAAGAGGAGAGAGCCCCTGCGAGGCAGAGCCCCTGGAATGCCCTGTCCTGGTCTGAGGTTCCCACTTTTATCTCCGACTCCCGGAGAATTGCTGGAGCAGAACCAGAGAGTGTCCATTTTATTTCCTGCCTTTTCCAATAAACGGTGACTTTCAGCTGGAGTGTGTTCCTGGTGTTATCCTCCTCCTCCTCCTCCCTGGATTTGTAAATAAATGTCCTGATTTTGGCCAAGTAGAATTTTGTTGTTCCAGGCATTGTGGCTCTTTTGTTTCATTGAAACTTCCCAACTCTGCTGAGACTTTGAGATGTCAAATACAAGTAAGACTGGAGTTTCTTGGGATTGTTACTCACACAAAATAGGGATCCTTCTTGGACAGGAGTAACTTGACGTGTTTAATGCCGCTTCCCTTTAAAATCAGAGCAGGGGAAGCAGATTTGAAATCATCATTCCATGAACTTGCACCAAATTCCTCCAAAGCTGCAAAAGTTTTCCTTGTTAGAAATTCCTGAGCTTGTTTTCCAGGCAAGCTGGGATTTAGATGTTCTTTGTTCCTTGGATTTGCTGGTTTTCCTCTCTCTCATTTTAGTAAAGGATTTTTTTTTTTCATATTTTCCATGCTGATTGGAATTTTTGTACTGCTCAGGGCACATTGCCAAGGAAATGTACCAATTTCATGTTGGTAAATCAGGCATTGTTCAGCACCATATGCCCACAAGTCTGTAAATTTCCAGGGAAACTTGCTAAGTGTTGAATTGCCATAATGAATCTCTTTGTAAAGTTGATTATACTTTTTTCTTTATTTTTAATTACTTTGAATTTTTTATGTAGGGTTTTTTTTTAATAAGTGATGTCTTTTTGTATTTTTAAATTTTTTCTTTTAAGAAATTTTCTATTTTAATTTTTCCTTTGTAATTTTTCCTTTGTAATTTTTCCTTTGTAATTTTCCTATTTTATTTTTTCCTTTTTACTTTTTTCCTTTTTATTTTTTCCTTTTTATTTTTTTCCTTTTTATTTTTTCCTCTTTTTTTCTCTCTTTAACTTTTTCCTTTTTAATTTTTTCCTTTTTATTTTTTTCCTTTTTAATTTTTTCCTTTTTAATTTTTTCCTTTTTATTTTTTTCCTTTTTAATTTTTTCCTTTTTAATTTTTTTCTTTTTATTTTTTCCTTTTTATTTTTTCCTTTTTATTTTTTTCCTTTTTACTTTTTTCCTTTTTATTTTTTTCCTTTTAATTTTTGCTTTTTATTTTCTTTCTTTCTAATTTTTCCTTTTTAACTTTTTAATTTTATTTTTTTCTGTGTTTTACTTGAAATTTTATTTGAAAACTTTTTTTTTTTCTTCATGTTTTCTTTGTGTTGGTGTGTTTTGGTTTGGTTTGGTTTGGTCTGGTTTGGTTTGGTTTGGTTTGGTTTGGTTTGGTTTGGTTTGGTTTGGTTTGGTTTGGTTTTTTCCTCTCTCTCTACTCTTTTATCTACTTTTTTATAGCCCAAGTATGTAGAAGTTTGGCTGGTGGGAACAGAGGAGGTGACAAATGAAATCCATGTCCACTCCACGTCCGGATAGAATTGAGAGTGCAGCTAGAGAAATCTCTGTATTTTCTGCTAAATTAGAAATCCTGAACAGAGAAAGCTCTAAAGACCAAGGGGCCTTCTTTTTTCTTTTTCCTTTTTCCCCCGAACAATTCTCATTGTAGCCATTTACAGGATCAGGAACATTACCTTGAAGTCGAGGTGTATTTCACAGGTAGCGAGAAAACAAAGTAGACTTGATCTTGTAACTCTCATTGTTTAGTAACAAAGAAATCCAAAACAAAACAAACAACATAAAAAAAAAAAAAAAAATCCACCAACCCCACAAAAGAACAGAGAAAGAGAAATTATACCAATATTATTTTAATTTAAAACCACTTTCTCCCTTAGAAAACCAGGCTAATGTAATTCTGCTTAATTGGGGTGCTGTCGTGTTTAGGTTACTGAATTAATAGAGTTTAAAACATACAGCAATAAACACGAATTTTAAAAACTAAGTACAAAAATATGAATATATATAATAAAACAAATATAAATATGAAAAATAATATCGTAAGTAAATGCAATCTATAATATTTCTCATTACTTATATTATATACAGTAGTCTATATATTACATCCATAGATATGACTAGAAAAAAGACATGGTAATTATCAATATTAAAATAATAAATGTAAAGAAATAATGGAATAGAGCTTAAAACAGAGGGGGTTTTTTGGTTTGAATTTGCTTGGTGGCAGGGGTTCTCTTTTAAGCGGCGGCCGGGTGTCTTTCGGGGCGTTTCTTTTAGGGGGTTTCTGTGCACGTTCTCTTCGGGGGTCCCTGTCTGCTGTGGACACAGCGCGGTACTGCAGCTCTGCCCCGGGCCCGTCCCAGTGCTGCCGCCTTGTGGACACAGCGCGGTGCTGCAGCTCTGCCCCGTGCCCGTCCCAGTGCTGCCGCCCTGTGGACACAGCGCGGTACTGCAGATGTTCATCCCAGGGGAGTTGCTGGCTTGGCTAGAATTGGTTTCCCAGTAAAACTGGGGGTTGTCTAGAAAACCTGAATTTGTGGGAGGCACTGGGTTTGTTTTCCCTATCCCTGCATCACAGTCAAGAACACTCCTGGAGCTGTGTTAGGCAGTGGAAGGAGGGGAGAGCTGCATTTATTGAATTCCTTTGTTGTTGTTATTGTTGTATTTTTTCATGCTATTTTATTTTATTGTGTTTTAGATTTTCATGTTTTTTTATTTTGACTTTTAAAAAATATTTTAATGTTTCCTCAAATTTTTAATTTTTCGATTTTTAGTTTACTTTTATATTTTATAGTTATGATTTCACTTTTTATTTTATTTTCAATACCTTTTAAATTTTTATTTAGATTTATGTTTTATTTTTATGTTTGCGGTTGTTTTGTATTTTTTAATGTTTCCTTAGTAATTTTTCCTTTGTCATTTTTTCCTTTGTCATTTTTTCCTCTATAATTTTTCCACTATAATTTTTTCCTTTTTAATTTTTTATTTTTTATTTTTCTCTTTTTAATTTTTCTCCTTTTTAATGTTTTCCTTTCTAATTTTTTCCTTTCTGATTTCTCCTTTCTCGATTTTGTCAGGCACCCCCCTTTAAAACCGGGGTGCCTTCGGCCGTGCCACAACAAAGATGGCGGCCCAACAGGAAATGGTTTCAGCCACAAACAAGATGGCAGCCGGAAGTATGGGCAGCCACCTAATGCCCCGCTCAAGATGGCGGCTCGTCGAGCCGCCTTCGACCTTCCAAAGACGGCGGCCAAAAAAGGCGGGAAAACACAAGGACCACCCATGGGCGTCGACCCAACTGCCTGCGCCCGACCCCGAAAACGGCGCCGCTCAGGAACAATTTTCAGCGTCGCTTCCCGGCGCGAGGGAGCTGTGTGCCCGCTGTGCCGCGCCGCGGTGCGGTTGCGGCAGCCATTTTGGTGAGGCGCCTGAGTAACCAGCTACCCGGGGCCTTCGGGGGTGCCACAAAAAAGATGGCGGCTCTACCGGATGTGTCTTCACCACAACCAAGATGGCGGCTACAACGGGCGGAAGTAACGTTTATATAGGGTTTATATAGGGTTTGGACCCTATAGCCGCGGCCGAACCAAGGCTCTGCTGCAGGTGTATTCGAGACATCTTTCCTCTTTGTTTGACAGAAGGAAGAGGGGAAAAAAAAAAAAAAAAAAAAAAAAAAAGAGGAAGAAAAAACGGGAGCAGTTCCGGGGCGGTCCCGGGGCGGTCCCGGGGCGGTGTGCGCCGTCACTGCCGCCTTCTCGGCGGGCGATTCCAAGGCGCTGTCGGGCTCTCTGCCGGCCGGTCGGCGGGCGGGCGGCCGGGACGCGATGGCGCTGTGCCCGGAGCTGGAGCGCTCGCTGTCGCTGCTGCAGCCGGGCGCCGACCGGGCCCAGCAGCAGCAGGAGCGGCGGGCGGACGCGGCCCCCACGCCCATGGTGTTCATGTGCGCCGGCTGCGGGCGCCCCGTGGGCGACACCCGCACCTGGCGTTCAGTGTCGAGGACAGCGGTCCCATCCTGCTGCGCAGTGAGTACCAGCGCTGCCACCCCCGTGCCGCCGCGGTCGCTGCCGCCGTGCCTCCTGCCCTGCCTCCCGCCGCAGCTGCGGCCGCCAGCGTCGCCGCGGACCCGGGGCGGAAGGGCTCCGAGCTCCCCGGAGAGTGCGGATGGTGAGGGCCGGGCCTGGCTGGACACAGTCCCGGGGGAGTCGGGGTTCCCGGCGCTGGGGACCGGCAAAGGGCCCGGAGCGCTCGTGTGGCCCGAGAGCCCCTGGAGCACTTATCTGGGGTGGGCTGTACAAGCCGCGTATGGCCTAAGGGAGAGGGATTTCTCACAAGGACATGTAGTGATGGACAAGGGAGGCAGCTTTAGATTAAATGTCGGGAAGAAATTTTTCCCTGCGAGGGCGGTGAGGCCGTGGTACAGGTTCCCCAGAGAAGCTGTGGCTGCCCCTGTGTCCCTGGAAGTGCCCAAGGCCAGGTTGGACGGGGCTTGGAACACCCTGGGATAGTGGAAGCTGTCCCTGCCCAGGGCCGGGGGTGGAATGGGGTGAGCTTGAAGGCCCCTTCCACAATTCAGCGATTCTGATGGTCTTGGTCTTGCTGAGGTTAGCCAGCCTGAGGAGCTGATGCAAATTCAGGCTAAAAGATGAGTGCTCATCATTTACACTGTGTAAAGCATGAATGAAAGGTTTAAAAAGTTCTAATGCATGATTTAAAATTTTTTTTTTATTTTTAAGAAAAGGGATGGGGAGAGGTGCCTCCTTTTATTTTCTTCTGAATAAATGTTATTCCTTGCTTGCAGCATGGTAGAAACCCTACTCTGCTCTGGCTGCTCCAGGACCCTTGGCAGCAGATACATGCACGCCTCAAGGCATCTCGACTGCAAGAGGGATTTGTTCTGTGTCCGTACTGACTCTGTTGAAAGGTAAGTGCAGAATGTTTATGGGTCAGCCTGCCAGCTCCACTGCACTCACCAGGCATGGCACTGAGGGTGCTCCTGTTACATCTCTGGCAAGGCTGGAGGGAGCGTCTTCTGCTGCTCTGTCCCACGGTGGTTTTCTGTATTGGTGCTGTTGGCATCCCAGTGCTCAGCTGTAGGGAACATCACCTGTGTAAGGCACATCCTAGAAAAAGAACCAAAACAAACCAACCTGGCCTGCCTTTTGTGTGGGAAGTTGCATTCCAGCCCAGAAAATATCACCAGGTCCAGGGCACTGGAGGGTTCCTTCGCATTTGATTGGAAGAGTTCACAAACCAAGCACCAAAGAGGCCTGGCTGGAGCCTGTTAGGGGTCCGCATGATCAGCAGGGAGTGTGGCCAGAGGGGCTCGGGCAGGACTTGGGGTGGCTCTGCCCTGTGCTGGCCACATCTGCTCTGTCCTTGCTAAGATGGGCAAAGGCAACTCTGACAACTGAGTACGTGCTTGAGACTCTCACTCAGCTGTCTTAAAATCTGTCTAGAAAATGAAAGTGTGCTCAGGTTTAGTTTGTTTGTAGCACTTCAAAGTGGTTATTAAAAACTGTATCCTCAATTAAGGCTCCGCACCAGAGTCCTTTTGTGCAGGCATTGTTCTAATAGACAGTGGTTGTTCATCTGGACTGGTATTAATGTCTCTATTTTTTTCTGAAGTTCCCATTTATTTTGCTGTATTGCTGTGGATATTCACCCTCGTACTCTGGACAGTGGTTTGGGGATTTTTTTCCTTCATTCCACCACTAGAATACTTTTTTTATTGCATGGCAGTAAAATTCTCTAAAGCAGTAACCTGGCTGCAGAATGGCATTTTCTGGCAAAGGGATGCTGCTTCTGCCAGCCAGCACTGCACTGTTCTTGGTGTCTTGGTGCCATTTTTCACTGTATCCCGTATTCCCAGAATCCAGGGCTATCTCTCAGGGTTCTGAAGGAGTGCTGTATTTGGATTTTTGGCTTCAGTGTGGGAAGTGCATGATGTAACCTGTGGCATCTCAGCTCTAGGCCAGGAACCCTGGAAAAGCAAGCTCTCATTCACGAGGAGCCGCTTCCTCTCGAAAGTCCAGCTGTCTTGCAAGAGGTGCCGCACAGGGTGAGATTTAACCTTACATCATTCTTTGTTGAAATCACCTCTGAGAAGTCTTAATATGCTTCAATGGTTTCTGCAGAACAGCTTATTCCACCCAGAGCAATTCAGTGCATTGTAACATGTACTGGACTGCTTCCTGTAATTGCTGTCTTGTGCTCTGCAAGACTTTTAGCCACTTTTCCTTCAGTTTTCTTGGTAGTTAGCATTTTCTGTTTATCAAGCACAGCATTAGGTTCCTATTTCTGTCTCAGAAATTTGATATGATGTTTCTAGTTAGTTCCGATTCACTTCTCTAGATCTTCATTTAACTTTTAGCCATGTTTCTTCTGCCTCCTGTGGAAATGGACTTAATGCTTTTGCTGTAACTTTATCTTGAAATATTAATCACAAATTAATCATGGTAAATCAAGTTGATGTTTTGCTCTACTAAAATCTTGTGACTGCAGGTCGGAAGAGTTGGGAGCGAACAGCCTGAGGAAGTGGACTGTGGAAGCTGAAGGTTGTCCAGCCAAAGCTGAGTGTGTGGCTCTGACACTGACCAAGGCTGGAAAGAGTTACTGTGTGGACAGAGAATGTTAGAACCAGGTGAGCTTTCACAGGATGAAAGGAGCGAGGAGAGAATCGAATGGAAAGAATTGCTGAGATCAGGTTTGAGCCCTTTCTTTGGGTTTGGGATTTGTTTTGGTTTTTTTGTTACCCAACACTGCTTAGCATTACTACTGTGAGATTTAAAGTTTTCTCCAAAAACTCAGAATGAATTTCCCCACTCTGCCCCACTGGTAGGCACCGCATCTCTTAGAAAAGCTCCTACCCACCATCTTCACTGCCCCAGTTTGAAGTAGTGCTCCAGTTTAGCCCGTAGTAATGGGTCTTACATCCCTTTCTGTTCAGGTAACTACACCATTTTGTTATTGACATATCTGCCAGAGGAGCCTACATTACTCCAGTGTAATTTGTGAGGCAGTTTCTGCTCTAACAAGTTTTTGAATGCTGCTCAACTGCAAGAGAGCTCCTTCTGGATGTTTGAAGGTGACAGAAGAGATGGTCGCATCCCAGGAGCTTGATTTTGGAATGTTTAATGGAATTGGCCCAGTAGCTTTTACTTGTGGGCTTTGCAAGTCTGCCCACAGCAGGTCCAGCCTGTGCTTCAACTTAGAGCCCTCAGTGGGCAGGGAAATGGACCTTGGAGAGATTGTTACAGCTCTACTTAACGCTTTCTGAATTGGGATGATTTTCTGGAAGTAGGCTGTCCATTCTGACCCATTTTCTTCTCTCTCCTTGCAGACTGTAGCTGCTAAAAGGCTGAGGTGAGACCAGGATCTGCAAAATCTCTGACTCTCCATGTCTTCCCAAGGCTGAAGCCGTGTTTGCTGTCAATGACAACCCAGTGGAAGATGCTAAAGACTGAAAACTTTGGGGTTTTTCCCCTGAATCCCACGACACTCTGCAGCTGTGCCCTGCATATCTCTTAAAAGAGTTTCCGGCTTTAGAAGGGTTTTACCCTGTGCAATATTGATCTATAAGTCAATGAAAAAGAATCTTACTGTATCAATGTGATGTTACTTGGTTTGAGTTGTTTAATTAAAGCATATCATTGATAAGGGGTTTGAGAATCCCTTGGACGGCCCTTGGGGCTGGCAGCTCTGATTTATTTTCTCTTCATTCCTTTAATGTCGTTCAATTATTTCTTAAGCAATTACTGCAATTTGGATATCCAGTAAGGACAGCAGCATTCCCACTCTGCTGGATTGGGAAATCCAAGCCCAATTCCTTGGAGAGATTGAGGGGATGGGGAGCTGAGCCTCAGGCTGGGTTTTGACAGTGGGAATTCGGTGAGGAAGAAAGAAGAGAGATTTCCCCAAAAAGGGGTTTAGGCCAGTTCTGCTGGCTTTGGGTGCCTCTACCTCCCAAAAATCCTCCTGGTTCAACAGGACTTGAAGAAGCAGCAGGATGTGCTAGGGGCCTGTGCTGAGACCCCCAAACCCTGGTCAGGGAGGCTGGGAAGTGTCAGCTCCAGAGGAACACCAGAGAGGGGCTACGCTGGGACGCCTCAAATTGCAGCCAGAGATGCTGGGCACTGCTGCACCTTTGGGACACTGCAGCGAGGCTCCACTGCCTGATGCAGAGAGCTGTCCCATTATTGTTTGTCGTGCTTAGAAGCGGGCAGGTCATTCCAGCTGCACGGGTTGAAAAGCCCAGGGGAGCAGGTGGAGTCGCAGACGATCACACAGAAGCCAAGCTGGGAGAGGAAATGAGCTGTGCCACAGATTTCTTTTTCCCCAATGCCCCAGCACAGCCCCGGCTGCGGGCGGATCAAGAGCGGCTCGGCCCCAGTGCCCGGCCCGGAGCGGCTCCTGCCGCCCGCCGCCATCCCGGTCCCAGTCCCGGCCCCAACGCCGCCCCGGTGCTCCGGCCCCCAGACGCACAGCCCGCCCGCCGGGGGAGAGGCGGCTGCTCTCGGGACCCCCAGCCGACACCGAGAGGAGCCGAACGAGAAACCCCCAGTCCCACTCCCGGCTCTGCCTCAGTGCCCCGAGCTCCGCCCAGCCCGGGAGCAGCCCGGGCTGGGCTCCAGTGTGAGGGGGGGCCGGCCCGGGGGAGAGGGGCGGGGCCGGCTCGGGGGAGAGGGGCGGGGCCGGCTCGGGGGAGAGGGGCGGGGCCGGCCCGGAGGAGAGGGGCGGGGCCGGCCCGGAGGAGAGGGGCGGGGCCCGCTCGGAGGAGAGGGGCGGGGCCGGCCCGGAGGAGAGGGGCGGGGCCGCGGGCGATGGTCCCACCTACAACTCGGGCAGGGCGGGGAGGGCTCGGGGTGGGGCCGGGGCTCTGTGAGGCACTGCTGCAGATGTGGAAGTGTCTGAGCTGGAGATATGCAGAGAACATCTGAATTCCATACTTGCCCCTTGTGCAATGAAGAACTAAGTTGCACGCGAGGGGAGCAGTATTTATAAACTGTCTCCATATTTCCCTGTCATTCTGGCTGTTTGGATTTAGCCTGGGCTTATCAGCTAGATCATAAACAAGCCAACCCAGCTCCTGAACTCTCAATGAAATGCTTCTACAGACAGACAAGCTAGTAATGATTCCAAAGGAAAAATTGTAAATGAAGGCTAATGATTGCTGGGGAATTTCCTTAGGAACTTCCTTAGGAATGATGAACTTCACACACAGAATTTTGGAGGTGGAATCCAAATTTCAGCCTTGGGCACTTGCAGGAGAAGAGGGATCCTTATCCATAGCAAGGAAAGTCTGGTGCCCCAGTGTGTCAAGTGCTGACAGTGAACTGTCTAGGGAATGAGCAGCAAGTCCCCCCTGCCCTCACACTCAGAGCGGCAGCAGCCACAGGTGTCAGCTATGAGAATGATGAGGACAGGGAACAAAGACAGCTGGGTGCTGTAACGATGATGAGGGGGCGGGTCCTCCCGAGGCTGCTTTAAGAGGGGGTGCCTCAGCTCAGTTCCGCATGGAGCTGCTGGAAGAGAGAGGCTTATGGTGGCCTCCCAGGCATGTCTCATGGAGTGATGGTGAGAGCCTCTCATTGGGTCTGGGGGAGCAACTGGATGCACTTGGGTGTGGGGCTTTGCTTGAAGGAGGTGCTGGGGGGCAAACCTTTGTGCTAGACGGGGCAGCAGCCGGTGAGCCAGTGTGGGTTTGTACAGGGGACTTTCACCTTTTGCTTTTCAATTTTATCTTGCTAATCCCTCCCTGCTGCCCCTGAAAAAAATGGGGGTTATGAGGACAAAGGAAGTTTAAATTGAGGGAAGAAACTCCTGTTTTGTTATTGTCTGTGTTTAAATTGGTGAAAACCCCCCTTTGCCTAGGATTTTAATGAATAGTAGTATTTAAATGTGGTTTTTATTAAATATTATGGTTTTTGGTGGTATATAGTGTTTTGCTTTATTTTTTGGTTGTATTTATTAGATGTAATTTAGTTTTTGAGTGAAGATAACTTAATGGATGAGTTTGTTTGTATTTGAGATAGAATTAATTCGAGTAGCTTTTTAAATAGACTTCTGATAAATGTTATTGAGGTTTTGTTTTTATTTATTGTATGTAGGGATTCAGATTGGGTAGGGCTGGCTTGGGTGATGGAGATTTGGGTGTTTTGTTGGATGCAGCTTTTAATATTTAAAAGTTTTTTCTGTTTAGTTTTTTTAAGGTGGTTTTTACTATTTCACTGTGTAGATTTATTTTGTTTGTTGATGGTGTATGATAAGGGATACGGTCTATTTATTTAATGTTGTATTTCTTACTTCAGGTGTTGATCATGTTTTTTTTTTTAGACTGGGTTTTGTTGTTTGTTTTTTTTTATGGGGTATGATATGTTAAAGGATATGCTTTCTAAGGCTTACCATGGTGTAATGGGATGTAATATGAGGTACAGGGTCTGCTTTCAGTCATTTAGTGGTGTTTATTGTTATTGCGGTGAGTATGTAGTGTTTTGGTTGGTTTGAGGTAGTGTGATGTAGTTAATTTGTTAGGATTTTCTAATACATGTGGTTGGATTATTGTTTCTTTTATTGCAAGGGTTTATTCATTTGGTTTATTTGGTTGCAGTATATGTTTGATAGGTTCAGATAATTTGGGAGATACTGTTCATGGTTAAATTGATCTTTTGGTTTTGTGTGTATATATAGGTGATTTTTTTGTTTGGATGGTTTGAGGCATTATGGGTTTATTGAATTAGGAATAATATTTTTGGTGTTGTTAAGTTTATTTGTGATATTTTTATATTTGCGGCATGATTTGTTTGTTGTTTTGGTGGGTCTTATTTGTTTTATTTTTGCAAACATGGCAGTGATATGGTGGATTTTTTAGGTAGTTTTTTGGGGTAGTGACATTCCTGTTTTGTTGCGGTGTGGATTTTCTACTCTAAGTTTTCAAGCTAGCTTTCTATTTCATTTGTGTGTTATGATTTAAATTATACATACTGTTAGGTGTCAATCCTCTGTGCCCCTGCCTCTATTTCTAGAGCTTTCCCTGCCAGTCTTTCTTAAATCGATATATCATTTGCTGTTTCATATCATCACACTGCTTCTGCTATTCCCATTGGATTTTGTTCTGTACTCCCTGCCCTAAACCCCTCCCTGAGTGCATTTTCATTGGTTGCTTGCTTTGTATTGCCCTGTCTATAAAACGCACGGGAGGACACGTGCCCCCGGTCTTTGGGGTCCAGCTTTTAGTTGTTATGCTTCAGTTATACCTGTAATAAATCTCCTTAGTTTACCCCAAGACCCGTCTCGTCTTCACTTTGTCTCTGCGCGCATAGACTGGCTGAACCAGAGTCCCGGTGGGGAAGTGAGAGCTCCCCGGGGGAAGGTGTCGCACCCCTGAATGTCGCTGCGTGCCCTGGGGTTTAGGAAAACACGCACAGCGACACTGTTTACTAGTTTAGATTTTTTCATGTTGTTAATTAGTTTGGGTTTTTTAGTTATTTTATAGAGTAGTGGTTATTATTTATGAGTTAGTGTAGGTTTTTTTAGTTGTGTTTAGGGTCAGTTGTAGGTCAGTTTTGAGTTCAGCAAGTTGGATTGATTTATATCTTCTGCTAGTTTTTGTGATTTGCTGTGTGGAATTCTCTATGGTTGTTTCCAGTTTTTGTTCTATTTTTATGATGTGATAAGAATTGTTAGTGAAAAGACTCTAGTGTTCTTTGTTTGTATGGTGGAGTTTTTTAGTTTGTGTTCATTTTTTGGTTTTTTTTTGTTAATGGTAATAAAGATTTTTTGGGGGGTTAATTTGTGATTACTTGAAAGATTTTAGGGACATTTAGGCTTTTTTATGTGGGTGTGCTGTATGAAGAGAGTAATTTATTTGTTTTATGTGATGTTGGTGGTGTGGTGGGTAGAGGGCCTTTTTGTAGTAGTTATTTTAAATGTTTGAGGGGTTTTGGCACTTTAGTTACAGTGGGACTTTTAAATTTTATTTTTAGTTAGTTTTTTTAGGTTTTATTACAGTTAACAGTTGTGATTTTTTTTGCTGTGTTAGTAATAGAAGTGGATTTTGATTTTGTATGTAGTGATGGGATTATTGTATATGGCATACTAGTGTTGACTGGGATTTAAATTTCTGTGGTTCTGATGTGTTAGGTTAATATGTTTATGTATTTCAAAACACATGGGATTTTGCTTTTTGTTTGGTTAGAGACAGGCCTTTTTAAGTTTGGGGAGGTTCTGGATGTATATTTGAGTTTTTTTAAAGGAATTGGACGAGGTATTATTTTCATTATATTTAGTAGTTTGATTATGGGTCATCAGAGTTGGCTTTTTTTGGTGCAATTTTTTTTGAGTTTTCTTTTTCAAAGTTCATGTATTTGTGTGGTTAGGGCAGTGGTGTTTCTGGTGTAACTCTAAGCATCCATTGTTGTTTGTGTGTTCCAGCTGCTCTGCTCGTATTACATTGAGACCCCCTTACAGAGCGGCAAACAGCTCTGCTGAGACCGTGCCCTGATGTTTGGTTTTCTTTGTGAGAGCTGACTGAGACACAGCAGCCCGGGGACAGCAGGGAATTCCCCAAGGGCAGGACGGCCTTCCTTTGCACCCGACGCAGATTCTCGTTCCCGGAAGTCCCAGAGATAAGTGGAGGGCTATGAGCCACAGAGGGGATGAAAGCAGGGTGCCGGGTGGGAACTCGCGGAGAGGGGTCTGGAGTCAGCTCTGCAGACCGGGATGGCCCAGATGTGACCCTTTAGGCCACATCGAGGGAAAGTCTCCGTTTTGATCACAGTGCTGAGGTGTGCAGGGCAGAGCAGTCCCAGGCCATGTGGAGTCACTTGTCTGTTGTGCACTCTGTGTCTTTTGGGCGTCTCACATGCAATATCTTCTGCCTTAGCCCTTCAAGGAGCCTCTCGGAAACACCAGGCATCGTTCTTAATACCTCCCTATTCCTCAGCTCGGCACCTTTGACACTCGGGACCTCGCACGCACATCAGAATCACATCTCTCTTCAGAAGCATCCGGTCCCAGGTCTTTTCAGGTCTTGTTCTGAGCTGTACTGACAGCTGTGCACCGCAATGATCCATTGTGGCGGAGTAGGCATTGTAAGAATGCCGAGCTAGGTCGAGGTATCTGACCGTAGGGTTCTCGGGCATCCATCTTTGCGGTTCTCGGACGAAGCAGTTCTGCTGGCGTCTTCTTGCTGCCGGGTTCTTTGAGCGTCATCGGCTCTACATCGGTCTTACCTCGGTCATCTCCTTCCGCATTCTCTCGGCCCTCAGGGTCCTTCTTCTTGCCAAGCCTTTTCTCTCGCTGTTGCGTCCTTCTCGTTTGTGGTGTCCTGTGTCACGGGTGTTGGTGTGCGTTTGGCCCTGCGCTGCTCTGCCCTGCTGCGTAGCCTGGGTGTAGGGGTAATAGGGCATGTCCCGGGGACTTGAAGTTTGCAGTGTAGGGTGTAGTGGGAGCGTAGAGGGTATTTTTAGGTGGGCACAAGATGCCTGGAGGTTTTAAGTTATCCTGCAGTGCTCTGACTTTTGTACTGACTTTCAGATGCAGATGGATTAAATCTGTGGCAGAGGGCCCCATCCTGGGTGAGGGTGTTCTCCTCCTCCACTGCCTGAAGAAGAAGGTTGGTTGGTGTTGGTCTTGGCAGGGGAGGTGTGAATGGTGGCTACATTGCAGCATTGTTCTTTGTGTTTATTTTTAGGTACTAAAGCTGGGTATTGGCAGTAAAGGTCAATGAAGCAAGGTGAGCAGTGACTGGTGGATAGAAGCAGTTTTTATTGCTCAGGTCTTAATTTCTGGTGCAGCTCTAAGCATCCACTGTTGTTTTTTTATTTTAGTTGGTTCACTTGCTGGATGTCCCAGCCCTGGATGCCAGAGGCCAGATGGGTGTAAGCTTAAGGTACACTTGTGGCATACCTTAGTTGGACTGGGGAGGTTGCTGTTTCACACTGTTTCAGCATGCATTTTTGCTTGATTTCTTTGCAGGTGCTGCTGCTGCCCTAGGCATGCCAAGGAACGGAGGAGAGCAGGTGAGGGGGCATTTAGGCAGGGTCGCTCCTGGGCAAGGGGTTAAGCATGTACCTTTTCATTTTGCAGGTATCCTCCGGGCAGCCTCTGGAGTCGAATGTAGATCTAAGATGAGCCAGGACAGCAGTGTGGAGGAGACCTGGGGATTATTCTTCTGGAGGGGATCGTCACATTTTCATTTTCATGGTCCTAGGTGCCCTGTGGAGGTGCAGAGCTGATTTTGGATACGGCAGCACCGAAGCGGACACAGAGAATGTCTCGATGTTGACGGTCCTGATGCGTTCTTTTCAATCAAGAATGGATTTTGTCTACTCATCTCCTGAAAGATAAGTGTTGGGGCTGGTGGTCAGGAGCAGAGGAAAAACTTTTTCTGTTCTAGGAGGCAATTTAAAGTTAGCTGAGACGAGAGGGCTGTAGAGGGATGGACCATTTGGAAGTAAAGGGAGAGCATTTCTCCTCAGCCTCGTTGGAGCCTTCCCTGGCCAGGACAGTTCTGACCCCTCTCCGTGTTCTAGCGAGCTTTGTGGTGTCAGCTATCTTCAGGAGTGCACAGGGTTAGGGTGCACCAGGGGATGCCTGGCCCACCCTGGGATCCGTGTCCTAGGAGGAACCCAAGTTGCAGGTTGTACGGTTCAGCAGGGGCACTTGACAGTGACACACAGAGGCTGAGGGAGGGCTTGAGAGGGAAAGGACTCAAGGGCTAGAGAGCACAGAGTGAAAATAAGGGCTACAAGTTAGAATACAGATATATCAGCCCTCACAGCAGCCCCTCCCAACCCTTGTTGTTCTGAGAGTAGGTGCTGGCAGCAACCCTAATGCAGGACAATGCCAGAACTCGTGAGAAGTGCAGGCAGTAACCCTAAGGCTAGGGTGAGGCAGGAAGTGATAGTGGGGAGCAGCATCCGACAGGGTTGAGTATAACCGGGGGTTTCCCGCCCCAGCCCACCCTGCGATCGTCTGTCTCTCCGCAGCCGGGGATTGCTGCCTGTCCCCGCTCGAGGCGACGGTCGGCTGGGCTTCGTGGCCATTGCCACCGCAAAGAGCTCTTCAGCTCTGTCAGCCTCTGCCCTGACTCAGGGCCATGCTTCGGATAGGAAGGGCAAACTGTGGATGATGTGTCTCGCTTGCGGGACAACTCTTGGGACCCTAACGGTAAAGGCGCGTCCTCGGCTGCAAGCGTAGGGTTCTCGAGAAGTAGGGTTCAGCAGGGGCACTTGATAGTGACACACAGAGCCTGAGGGAGGACTTGAGAGGGAAAGGACTCAAGGGCTAGAGAGCACAGAGTGAAAATAAGGGCTATAGCCAGGGATACAAGTTAGAATACAGATATACCTGCCCTCACAGCATCCCTCCCAACACCCCTGTTTTTCTGAGAGTAGGTGCCGGCAGCAACCCTAATGCAGGACAGTGCCAGAACTCCTGAGAGGTGCAGGCAGTAAGCTGAAGGCTAGGCGAGGCAGAAAGCAGCAGTGGGGTTGTGGATTCCCCTGGGTTTTTTATTAACAGGATATGCCCACCATGGGATCTGTGTCCTGCTCTGGTGAGTGGTCACTGCCCCAAAAACGCGATGAGGACTTTGGCTCTGCAAGTTTGAGCCTCTGAGCGTTGCTAAATCTATTATTCAATGACCCAGGCATTCATAGAAGACAGTGAGTAGCAAAGGGGCAGGTGTTGGTAATTGTGCTGCCAAGGCCTTGTGTTCACATTTGGTTTCCTTTATTGTAGCCGCCTGAGAGACGACAGCCCGGTACCAGTGGGAAATTCCTCAAGGGCGAGGCGGCCTCGTTTTGCACCCGATGCCGATTGGCGTTCCCAGACATCAAAGAGATAAGTGGAGGGCTGTGAGCCACAGAGGGGGCTGAAAGCGGGGTGGCCAGTCAGGAGTCAGCAGGAGGGTTTTTTGAGTCAGATTTGCAGTCTGGGATGGCCAAGATGTGGCCCCTTAGGGACCTAAAGGGAAAGTCTCACTTGATCGAAGTGCTGAACTGTGCAGGGCAGAGCAGTCCCAGGCCATGTGGAGTCACTTGTCTGTTGTGCACTCTGTGTCTTTTGGGCGTCTCACATGCAATGTCTTCTGCCTTAGCTCTTCAAGGAGCCTCTTGGAAACACCAGGCATCGTTCTTAATACCTCCCTATTCCTCAGCTCGGCACCTTTGACACTCGGGACCTCGCGCGCACATCAGAATCGCATCTCTCTTCAGAAGCATCCGGTCCCAGGTCTTTTCAGGTCTTGTTCTGAGCTGTACTGGCAGCTGTGCACAGCAGTGATCCCTTATGGCGGATTAGGCCTCGTAAGAAGGCCGAGCTAGGTCGAGGTATCTGACCGTAGGTTTCTCGGGCATCCATCTTTGCGGTTCTCGGACGAAGCAGTTCTGCTGGCGTCTTCTTGCTGCTGGGTTCTTCGAGCCTCATCGGCTCACCATCGGTCTTACCTCGATCGCCTGCTTTCACATTTTCTTGATCCTTAGTCATTCTGGATCATTCATCTTGCCGAGCCTTTTCTCTCGCTGTTGCGTCCTTCTCGTTTGTGGTGTCCTGTGTCACGGGTGTTGGTGTGTGTTTGGCCCTGCGCTGCTCTGCCCTGCTGCGTAGCCTGGGTGTAGGAGTAATAGGACATGTCTTGGGGACTTGAATTTTGCAGTGTAGGGTGTAGTTGGAGCGTAGAGGGTATTTCTAGATGAGCACAAGATGCCTGGAGCTTTTAAGTTATCCTGCAGCGCTCTGACTTTTGTGCTAACTCTCTTTAAGCTGCGGATGGATTAGATCCATGGCAGAGGGCCCCATTCCAGGTGAGGGGCTCTGCCCCATGCAGGTCAGTCACCGTTTGTCTTCAGAGGGGCAGCGTAAATGGTGGCTGTGTTACAGCGCTGTTCTTTGCATTTGTTTTTAGGAAGCATGGCTGGATAGCGGCAGCCAAGGTGAAGCAAACAAGGTGAGCGTTGATTGGTGGACAGAATCAGTTGCTGTTGCTCAAGTCTCTCTTGATGGTGTAACTGTAAGTGTCCATTATGGTGTGTTTTAGGGGGTCCACTCGCATCACGCCGAACTCCGCTCAGCGACCGGACGACGGAGCTGCTTCGCCTCTCTCGTGAGCCGTCGGGGAGCACGACAGGACTCCGTGATGAAGCCTCCATCTTCTCCGTTTGAAGGTGCCGTCCGGACTGCGGTAAGGGCCGAGGCGTTGCAGTGGGTCGGGGAGGTAGGGAGGAGGAGCGAGGGTCCACTCAAGTTTCAGCCGTGCCGCATCACCTCGTCTCCTCTTAAGCCAGGTATACCCTGTGACCTTGGCGTGGGGCTCAAGGATCCGGGCCTTTTCGGGAGATGGTGAGTAGCAGAATTGTCAGGTGTTGGCAGTAGTGCTGCCAAGGCCACGTGTTCACGTTTGGTTTCCTTTATTCTAGCCGCCTGAGAGACGACAGCCCGGTACCAGCGGGAAATTCCTCAAGGGCGAGGCGGCCTTGTTTTGCACCCGATGCCGATTGGTGTTCCCAGACATCAAAGAGATAAGTGGAGGGCTGTGAGCCACAGAGGAGTTGAAAGCGGGGTGGCCGGTTGGGTTTTTTGAGTCAGATTTGCAGTCTGGGATGGCCAAGATGTGGCCCCTTGGCCTACTAAAAGGTAAAGTCTCACTTTTGATAGCAGTGCTGAACTGTGCAGGGCAGAGCAGTCCCAGGCCATGTGGAGTCACTTGTCTGTTGTGCACTCTGTGTCTTTTGTGTGTCTTGCCTTTCGTGTCGTTGTCCCTACAAGGGGCCTTTTGGAAACCCTGGCTTGTGTCTTAGCATTTGTAATCTCTGCGTTCCTCAGCTCGGTGGCTTTGACTCGGGACCTCGCACGCACATCAGAATCACATCTCTCTTCAGAAGCATCCGGTCCCAGGTCTTTTCAGGTCTTGTTCTGAGCTGTACTGACAGCTGTGCACCGCAATGATCCATTGTGGCGGAGTAGGCATTGTAAGAATGCCGAGATAGGTCGAGGTATCTGACCGTAGGGTTCTCGGGCATCCATCTTTGCGGTTCTCGGACGAAGCAGTTCTGCTGGCATCTTCTTGCTGCCGGGTTCTTTGAGCCTCATCGGCTCTACATCGGTCTTATCTCGGTCATCTCCTTCCGCATTCTCTCGGCCCTCAGGGTCCTTCTTCTTGCCGAGCCTTTTCTCTCGCTGTTGCGTCCTTCTCGTTTGTGGTGTCCTGCATCACGGGTGTTGGTGTGCGTTTGGCCCTGCGCTGCTCTGCCCTGCTGCATAACCTGGGTGTAGGGGTAATAGGACATGTCCCGGGGACTTGAAGTTTGCAGTGTAGGGTGTAGTGGGAGCGTAGAGGGTATTTTTAGGTGGGCACAAGATGCCTGGAGCTTTTAAGTTATCCTGCAGCGCTCTGACTTTTGTCCTAAATTTTTTTCAGATGCGGATGGATTTTTCCCTGGCAGAGCACCCCAAGGAGGAAACGGTTGTGGGTGAGAGACTTGCACACTGAAGGTACCTTGGAAAATGTGTAGCTTTGTCCTGGATTTTGGGGTTTTTTAAAATTTTCTACAAGGTTTTAAATATGAGCTTGTTAGAATTTAATGGTAAGGACTGAAAACGGGTTGGCTGCCAAGTTATACATAACAAAGTCAACTTTTTTGAATATCTGTGAGGCTTCTATTTTGTTTTTGAGACTTTCCTTTTTTGCTGACTTTTGCTCTCACTCTCACGTCTTTCCCTTTCGCTCTCACTCTCACTCCTTTCCCTTTCGCTCTCACTCTCACTCCTTTCCCTTTCGCTCTCACTCTCACTCCTTTCCCTTTCGCTCTCACTCTCACTCCTTTCCCTTTCGCTCTCACTCTCACTTCTTTCCCTTTCGCTCTCTTTCTCTCTCTCTCTAACTTTCTGTTTCTCTCTCTCTCTCTCTCTCTCTCTAACTTCATTTCTGTTTCTGTCTTTTTCTAGTTCTCTCTCTAACTTTATTTCTCTTTCTCTCTATTTCTAGTTCTCTCTCTAACTTTATTTCTCTTTCTCTCTATTTCTAGTTCTCTCTCTAACTTTAACTTTATTTCTCTCTATTTCTAGTTCTCTCTCTAACTTTAACTTTATTTCTCTCTATTTCTAGTTCTCTCTCTAACTTTATTTCGCTCTCACTCTCCCTCTTTTTCTCTTTCGCTCTCACTCTCCCTCTTTTTCTCTTTCGCTCTCACTCTCCCTCTTTTTCTCTTTCGCTCTCACTCTCCCTCTTTTTCTCTTTCGCTCTCACTCTCCCTCTTTTTCTCTTTCGCTCTCACTCTCCCTCTTTTTCTCTTTCGCTCTCACTCTCACTTCTTTCCCTTTCGCTCTCACTCTCACTTCTTTCCCTTTCGCTCTCACTCTCACTTCTTTCCCTTTCGCTCTCTTTCTCTCACTTCTTTCCCTTTCGCTCTCTTTCTCTCACTTCTTTCCCTTTCGCTCTCTTTCTCTCACTTCTTTCCCTTTCGCTCTCTTTCTCTCACTTCTTTCCCTTTCGCTCTCTTTCTCTCTCTCTCTAACTTCATTTCTGTTTCTGTCTATTTCTAGTTCTCTCTCTAACTTTATTTCTCTCTCTCACTTTATTTCTAGTTCTCTCTCTAACTTTATTTCTCTCTCTCACTTTATTTCTAGTTCTCTCTCTAACTTTATTTCTCTCTCTAACTTTATTTCTCTCTCTCACTTTATTTCTAGTTCTCTCTCTAACTTTAACTTTATTTCTCTCTCACTCTCCCTCTTTTTCTCTTTCGCTCTCACTCTCACTTCTTTCCCTTTCGCTCTCACTCTCACTTCTTTCCCTTTCGCTCTCACTCTCACTTCTTTCCCTTTCGCTCTCTTTCTCTCTCTTCTTTCCCTTTCGCTCTCTTTCTCTCTCTCTCTCTAACTTTCTGTTTCTCTCTCTCTCTCTCTCTCTCTCTAACTTCATTTCCGTTTCTCTCTCTCTCACTTTATTTCTAGTTCTCTCTCTAACTTTATTTCTCTTTCTCTCTATTTCTAGTTCTCTCTCTAACTTTAGTTCTCGTTCTCTCTATTTCTAGTTCTCTCTCTAACTTTAGTTCTCGTTCTCTCTATTTCTAGTTCTCTCTCTAACTTTAGTTCTCGTTCTCTCTATTTCTAGTTCTCTCTCTAACTTTATTTCTCTTTCTCTCTATTTCTAGTTCTCTCTCTAACTTTAGTTCTCGTTCTCTCTATTTCTAGTTCTCTCTCTAACTTTAGTTCTCGTTCTCTCTCTAACTCTATTTCTAGTTCTCTCTATTTCTCGTTCTCTCTCTAACTTTATTTCTCGTTCTCTCTATTTCTCGTTCTCTCTCTAACTTTATTTCTCGTTCTCTCTATTTCTCGTTCTCTCTCTAACTTTATTTCTCTCTATTTCTCGTTCTCTCTCTAACTTTAACTTTATTTCTCTCTATTTCTAGTTCTCTCTCTAACTTTAACTTTATTTCTCTCTATTTCTAGTTCTCTCTCTAACTTTAACTTTATTTCTCTCTATTTCTAGTTCTCTCTCTAACTTTAACTTTATTTCTCTCTATTTCTAGTTCTCTCTCTAACTTTAACTTTATTTCTCTCTATTTCTAGTTCTCTCTCTAACTTTATTTCTCGTTCTCTCTATTTCTAGTTCTCTCTCTAACTTTATTTCTCCTTCTCCAGCGCCCAGCCTGGACTTGCTCTGTGGGGGGGCCTGTTCCATCTGCCTGAACCAAGGACATCCTGCCCAGGTTTGACACTTGACTCCCGTTGTTTTTCCTCTTGCAGGCAGCTGGCAAAAGAGGAGAGAGCCCCTGCGAGGCGGAGCCCCTGGAATGCCCTGTCCCGGTCTGAGGTTCCCACTTTTCTCTCCAACTCCCGGAGAATTGCTGGAGCAGAACCAGAGAGAGTCCATTTTATTTCCTGCCTTTTCCAATAAACGGTGACTTTCAGCTGGAGTGTGTTCCTGGTGTCATCCTCCTCCTCCTCCTCCCTGGATTTGTAAATAAATGTCCTGATTTTGGCCAAGGAGAATTTTGTTGTTCCAGGCATTGTGGCTCTTTTGTTTCATTGAAACTTCCCAACTCTGCTGAGACTTTGAGATGTCAAATACAAGTAAGACTGGAGTTTCTTGGGATTGTTACTCACACAAAATAGGGATCCTTCTTGGACAGGAGTAACTTGACGTGTTTAATGCCGCTTCCCTTTAAAATCAGAGCAGGGGAAGCAGATTTGAAATCATCATTCCATGAACTTGCACCAAATTCCTCCAAAGCTGCAAAAGTTTTCCTTGTTAGAAATTCCTGAGCTTGTTTTCCAGGCAAGCTGGGATTTAGATGTTCTTTGTTCCTTGGATTTGCTGGTTTTCCTCTCTCTCATTTTAGTAAAGGATTTTTTTTTTTCATATTTTCCATGCTGATTGGAATTTTTGTACTGCTCAGGGCACATTGCCAAGGAAATGTACCAATTTCATGTTGGTAAATCAGGCATTGTTCAGCACCATATGCCCACAAGTCTGTAAATTCCCAGGGAAACTTGCTAAGTGTTGAATTGCCATAATGAATCTCTTTGTAAAGTTGATTATACTTTTTTATTTTTAATTACTTTGAATTTTTTATGTAGGGTTTTTTTTTAATAAGTGAGGTCTTTTTGTATTTTTAAATTTTTTCTTTCAAAAATTTTCCTTTGTAATTTTTCCTTTGTAATTTTTCCTTTGTAATTTTTCCTTTGTAATTTTTCTCCTTTTTATTTTTTCCTTTTTATTTTTTCCTTTTTATTTTTTCCTTTTTATTTTTTCCTTTTTATTTTTTCCTTTTTATTTTTTCCTTTTTATTTTTTTCCTTTTTATTTTTTTCCTTTTTAATTTTTCCTCTTTTTTTCTCTCTTTAACTTTTTCCTTTTTAATTTTTTCCTTTTTATTTTTTTCCTTTTTAATTTTTTCCTTTTTATTTTTGCTTTTTATTTCTAATTTTTCCTTTTTAACTTTTTAATTTTATTTGTTTCTGTGTTTTACTTGAAATTTTATTTGAAAACTTTTTTTTTTTTCTTCATGTTTTCTTTGTGTTGGTGTGTTTTGTTTTGCTTTGGTTTGGTTTGGTTTGGTTTTTTGCTCTCTCTCTACTCTTTTATCTACTTTTTTATAGCCCAAGTATGTAGAAGTTTGGCTGGTGGGAACAGAGGAGGTGACAAATGAAATCCATGTCCACTCCACGTCCGGATAGAATTGAGAGTGCAGCTAGAGAAATCTCTGTATTTTCTGCTAAATTAGAAATCCTGAACAGAGAAAGCTCTAAAGACCAAGGGGCCTTCTTTTTTCTTTTTCCTTTTTCCCCCGAACAATTCTCATTGTAGCCATTTACAGGATCAGGAACATTACCTTGAAGTCGAGGTGTATTTCACAGGTAGCGAGAAAACAAAGTAGACTTGATCTTGTAACTCTCATTGTTTAGTAACAAAGAAATCCAAAACAAAACAAACAACATAAAAAAAAAAAAAAAAATCCACCAACCCCACAAAAGAACAGAGAAAGAGAAATTATACCAATATTATTTTAATTTAAAACCACTTTCTCCCTTAGAAAACCAGGCTAATGTAATTCTGCTTAATTGGGGTGCTGTCGTGTTTAGGTTACTGAATTAATAGAGTTTAAAACATACAGCAATAAACACGAATTTTAAAAACTAAGTACAAAAATATGAATATATATAATAAAACAAATATAAATATGAAAAATAATATCGTAAGTAAATGCAATCTATAATATTTCTCATTACTTATATTATATACAGTAGTCTATATATTACATCCATAGATATGACTAGAAAAAAGACATGGTAATTATCAATATTAAAATAATAAATGTAAAGAAATAATGGAATAGAGCTTAAAACAGAGGGGGTTTTTTGGTTTGAATTTGCTTGGTGGCAGGGGTTCTCTTTTAAGCGGCGGCCGGGTGTCTTTCGGGGCGTTTCTTTTAGGGGGTTTCTGTGCACGTTCTCTTCGGGGGTCCCTGTCTGCTGTGGACACAGCGCGGTGCTGCAGCTCTGCCCCGGGCCCGTCCCAGTGCTGCCGCCTTGTGGACACAGCGCGGTGCTGCAGCTCTGCCCCGTGCCCGTCCCAGTGCTGCCGCCCTGTGGACACAGCGCGGTGCTGCAGATGTTCATCCCAGGGGAGTTGCTGGCTTGGCTAGAATTGGTTTCCCAGTAAAACTGGGGGTTGTCTAGAAAACCTGAATTTGTGGGAGGCACTGGGTTTGTTTTCCCTATCCCTGCATCACAGTCAAGAACACTCCTGGAGCTGTGTTAGGCAGTGGAAGGAGGGGAGAGCTGCATTTATTGAATTCCTTTGTTGTTGTTATTGTTGTATTTTTTCATGCTATTTTATTTTATTGTGTTTTAGATTTTCATGTTTTTTTATTTTGACTTTTAAAAAATATTTTAATGTTTCCTCAAATTTTTAATTTTTCGATTTTTAGTTTACTTTTATATTTTATAGTTATGATTTCACTTTTTATTTTATTTTCAATACCTTTTAAATTTTTATTTAGATTTATGTTTTATTTTTATGTTTGCGGTTGTTTTGTATTTTTTAATGTTTCCTTAGTAATTTTTCCTTTGTCATTTTTTCCTTTGTCATTTTTTCCTCTATAATTTTTCCACTATAATTTTTTCCTTTTTAATTTTTTATTTTTTATTTTTCTCTTTTTAATTTTTCTCCTTTTTAATGTTTTCCTTTCTAATTTTTTCCTTTCTGATTTCTCCTTTCTCGATTTTGTCAGGCACCCCCCTTTAAAACCGGGGTGCCTTCGGCCGTGCCACAACAAAGATGGCGGCCCAACAGGAAATGGTTTCAGCCACAAACAAGATGGCAGCCGGAAGTATGGGCAGCCACCTAATGCCCCGCTCAAGATGGCGGCTCGTCGAGCCGCCTTCGACCTTCCAAAGACGGCGGCCAAAAAAGGCGGGAAAACACAAGGACCACCCATGGGCGTCGACCCAACTGCCTGCGCCCGACCCCGAAAACGGCGCCGCTCAGGAACAATTTTCAGCGTCGCTTCCCGGCGCGAGGGAGCTGTGTGCCCGCTGTGCCGCGCCGCGGTGCGGTTGCGGCAGCCATTTTGGTGAGGCGCCTGAGTAACCAGCTACCCGGGGCCTTCGGGGGTGCCACAAAAAAGATGGCGGCTCTACCGGATGTGTCTTCACCACAACCAAGATGGCGGCTACAACGGGCGGAAGTAACGTTTATATAGGGTTTATATAGGGTTTGGACCCTATAGCCGCGGCCGAACCAAGGCTCTGCTGCAGGTGTATTCGAGACATCTTTCCTCTTTGTTTGACAGAAGGAAGAGGGGAAAAAAAAAAAAAAAAAAAAAAAAAAAAAGAGGAAGAAAAAACGGGAGCAGTTCCGGGGCGGTCCCGGGGCGGTCCCGGGGCGGTGTGCGCCGTCACTGCCGCCTTCTCGGCGGGCGATTCCAAGGCGCTGTCGGGCTCTCTGCCGGCCGGTCGGCGGGCGGGCGGCCGGGACGCGATGGCGCTGTGCCCGGAGCTGGAGCGCTCGCTGTCGCTGCTGCAGCCGGGCGCCGACCGGGCCCAGCAGCAGCAGGAGCGGCGGGCGGACGCGGCCCCCACGCCCATGGTGTTCATGTGCGCCGGCTGCGGGCGCCCCGTGGGCGACACCCGCACCTGGGGTTCAGTGTCGAGGACAGCGGTCCCATCCTGCTGCGCAGTGAGTACCAGCGCTGCCACCCCCGTGCCGCCGCGGTCGCTGCCGCCGTGCCTCCTGCCCTGCCTCCCGCCGCAGCTGCGGCCGCCAGCGTCGCCGCGGACCCGGGGCGGAAGGGCTCCGAGCTCCCCGGAGAGTGCGGATGGTGAGGGCCGGGCCTGGCTGGACACAGTCCCGGGGGAGTCGGGGTTCCCGGCGCTGGGGACCGGCAAAGGGCCCGGAGCGCTCGTGTGGCCCGAGAGCCCCTGGAGCACTTATCTGGGGTGGGCTGTACAAGCCGCGTATGGCCTAAGGGAGAGGGATTTCTCACAAGGACATGTAGTGATGGACAAGGGAGGCAGCTTTAGATTAAATGTCGGGAAGAAATTTTTCCCTGCGAGGGCGGTGAGGCCGTGGTACAGGTTCCCCAGAGAAGCTGTGGCTGCCCCTGTGTCCCTGGAAGTGCCCAAGGCCAGGTTGGACGGGGCTTGGAACACCCTGGGATAGTGGAAGCTGTCCCTGCCCAGGGCCGGGGGTGGAATGGGGTGAGCTTGAAGGCCCCTTCCACAATTCAGCGATTCTGATGGTCTTGGTCTTGCTGAGGTTAGCCAGCCTGAGGAGCTGATGCAAATTCAGGCTAAAAGATGAGTGCTCATCATTTACACTGTGTAAAGCATGAATGAAAGGTTAAAAAAGTTCTAATGCATGATTTAAAATTTTTTTTTTATTTTTAAGAAAAGGGATGGGGAGAGGTGCCTCCTTTTATTTTCTTCTGAATAAATGTTATTCCTTGCTTGCAGCATGGTAGAAACCCTACTCTGCTCTGGCTGCTCCAGGACCCTTGGCAGCAGATACATGCACGCCTCAAGGCATCTCGACTGCAAGAGGGATTTGTTCTGTGTCCGTACTGACTCTGTTGAAAGGTAAGTGCAGAATGTTTATGGGTCAGCCTGCCAGCTCCACTGCACTCACCAGGCATGGCACTGAGGGTGCTCCTGTTACATCTCTGGCAAGGCTGGAGGGAGCGTCTTCTGCTGCTCTGTCCCACGGTGGTTTTCTGTATTGGTGCTGTTGGCATCCCAGTGCTCAGCTGTAGGGAACATCACCTGTGTAAGGCACATCCTAGAAAAAGAACCAAAACAAACCAACCTGGCCTGCCTTTTGTGTGGGAAGTTGCATTCCAGCCCAGAAAATATCACCAGGTCCAGGGCACTGGAGGGTTCCTTCGCATTTGATTGGAAGAGTTCACAAACCAAGCACCAAAGAGGCCTGGCTGGAGCCTGTTAGGGGTCCGCATGATCAGCAGGGAGTGTGGCCAGAGGGGCTCGGGCAGGACTTGGGGTGGCTCTGCCCTGTGCTGGCCACATCTGCTCTGTCCTTGCTAAGATGGGCAAAGGCAACTCTGACAACTGAGTACGTGCTTGAGACTCTCACTCAGCTGTCTTAAAATCTGTCTAGAAAATGAAAGTGTGCTTGGGTTTAGTTGGTTTATAGCACTTCAAAGGGGTTATTAAAAACTGTATCCTCAATTAAGGCTCCGCACCAGAGTCCTTTTGTGCAGGCATTGTCCTAATAGACAGTGGTTGTTCATCTGGACTGGTTTTAATGTCTCTTTTTTTTTTCTGAAGTTCCCATTTATTTTGCTGTATTGCTGTGGATATTCCCCTTGGTACTCTGGACAGGGTTTGGAGATTTTTTTCTTCATTCCACTGCTAGAGTACTTTTTTTATTGCATGGCAGTAAAATTCTCTCATGCACTAACTTGGCTGCAGAATGGCATTTTCTGGCAAAGGGATGCTGCTTCTGCCTGCCAGCACTGCACTGTTCTTGGTGTCTTGGTGCCATTTTCCACTGTATCCCGTATCCCCAGAATCCACGGCTGTCTCTCAGGGTTCTAAAGGAGTGCTGTGTTTGGATTTTTGGCTTCAGAGTGGGAAGTGCTCTGTAACCTGATGTAACCTGTGGCATCTCAGCTGTAGGCCAGGAACCCTGGAAAAGCAAGCTCGCATTCACGAGGAGCCGCTTACTCTTGAAAGCCCAGCTGTCTTGCAAGAGGTGCCGCACAGGGTGAGTTTTAACCTTACATCATTCTTTGTTGAAATCACCTCTGAGAAGTCTTAATATGCTTCAATGGTTTCTGCAGAACAGCTTATTCCACTCAGAGCAATTCAGTGCATTGTAACATGTACTGGACTGCTTCCTGTAATTGCTGTCGTCGTGCTCTGCAAGACTTTTAGCCACTTTTCCTTCAGTTTTCTTGGTAGTTAGCATTTTCTGTTTATCAAGCACAGCATTAGGTTCCTCTGGCTGTCTCAGAAATTGGATCAGTTGTTTCTAGTTCGTTCTGATTCACTTCTCCAGATCTTCATTTAACTTTTAGCCATGTTTCTTCTGCCTCCTGTGGAAATGGACTTAATGCTTTTGCTGTAACTTTATCTTGAAATAGTAATCATAAATGAATCATGGTAAATCAGGTTGATGTTTTGCTCTACTAAAATCTTGTGACTGCAGGTAGGAAGAGTTGGGAGCGAACAGTCTGAGGAAGTGGACTGTGGAAGCTGAAGGTTGTCCAGCCAAAGCTGAGTGTGTGGCTCTGACACTGACCAAGGCTGGAAAGAGTTACTGTGTGGACAGAGAATGTTAGAGCCGGGTGAGCTTTCACAGGATGAAAGAAGCGAGGAGAGAATCGAATGGAAAGAATTGCTGAGATCAGGTTTGAGTCCTTTCTTTGGGTTTGGGATTTGTTTGTGGTTTTTTTGTTACCTAACACTACCTAGCACTTACTTACTTACTTACTGTGAGATTTGAAGTTTTCTCCAAAAACTCAGAATGAATTTCCCCACTCTGCCCCACTGGTAGCAGCACACAGGAGAACAGAGCCTGTGGTTTGGATCTTGAGGGAGTTCCAGCAGTACAAGCTATGAGTTACCATGTTTCTCCCAAATTTACATCCAGCAAATCTGAGGAATTACCTCTTGCCTGAGCATTCCTGGTCTCTGTGACTCTTTAGTAAGAGACAGCTGGGACTGGCCAAGCTGAGACAGGATCTGTTCCTGTCAAACCATCTATTTCCCATGCGGATGAGAATCTGGGGGGCAAGTGCCCACATCACTCCTCACAAATGCCCACACATACTTCTGGGGCTGCTGTATCTATCTGCTGGATTTGTCAGCGCCAGCATTTGCGAAGGATCACCTTGTGAGCAACTCAAAAGACAGATAAATAGAGGCAGCAGCAATTGTCTTGAGTTTACCTTATGGTAAGGCTTATGGATATTTTTAATCACTATAAGAAGGCTTATGGATATTTTTGATCACTTTCTTAGCACTTGCAATTACCCCTGCTACCACACAAAAGAAACCGAGGAACAGGAAAGCTCCGCTCTGTATCTCTGGCAGAAGAAAAGCCAGCAAACCAGTTTGCGTTCACCCCGATTCCTAGTCCTGTGCTGCAAGTACAGAAATATCTTGAGCCTTTGGGAGGGGGACTGGGACTGTGGAACCCAGCTGCATGTGTCTCCTAGGCCACGTTTTTCTTGGAAGCACCTTTCCTAGTTTCACTGCTTTTTGGAAATGAACTGTTCTGAGCAGAACCAGTACCTTCAGACTCAGGGTCTGAAAACAAAACAACCATAAAAACCACTAAAAAGCCCCAAACCCCACTGCCTAAGAGAACAAAGAAAGAGAAAATATACCGGGATTATTTTAATAAACCTGAATTTGTGGGAGGCACTGGGTTTGTTTTCCCTTCGTGCGGCAGCACGAAGTTTGCACGCATTTTGCTGCCGCTTTGGCTCTCAAGAACTGGAAATGCCTGGATTTCTGCGTGGTTTCCCCAGGTTCTCCTATTTAGCAGGAGCTGCACGGTGAGGTCGGTGTTCTGAGGGAGGCCCTGGCACAGCTGCCAAAGGCCGGGAACGTGGAGTGTGCAGGGAGCATCCGGGGGGCTTCTCCCCCCTGAGTTTCTCCCGGGGTGTGCTGCCTGCACTGCTGGATGTTGGACCCGGCTTTGGGCCGTTCTCCTGCGGTCCCAGCACTGAGTGCTGCCCCTGTGGCCAGACCTTGCCGTGTGCCGGCACCAAACCCGGGCAGCCGGGGCTGCTTTTCCAGCCCTTTGGTGCCACGGGCGGCCCCCGATTGCCGGAGCTCCCCGGCACCCGGCCTGGACTCACTCTGTGGGGGGGCCTGTTCCATCTGCCTCAACCGAGGACATCCTGCCCAGGTTTGACACTTGACTCCCGTTGTTTTTCCTCTTGCAGGCAGCTGGCAAAAGAGGAGAGAGCCCCTGCGAGGCAGAGCCCCTGGAATGCCCTGTCCTGGTCTGAGGTTCCCACTTTTATCTCCGACTCCCGGAGAATTGCTGGAGCAGAACCAGAGAGTGTCCATTTTATTTCCTGCCTTTTCCAATAAACGGTGACTTTCAGCTGGAGTGTGTTCCTGGTGTTATCCTCCTCCTCCTCCTCCCTGGATTTGTAAATAAATGTCCTGATTTTGGCCAAGTAGAATTTTGTTGTTCCAGGCATTGTGGCTCTTTTGTTTCATTGAAACTTCCCAACTCTGCTGAGACTTTGAGATGTCAAATACAAGTAAGACTGGAGTTTCTTGGGATTGTTACTCACACAAAATAGGGATCCTTCTTGGACAGGAGTAACTTGACGTGTTTAATGCCGCTTCCCTTTAAAATCAGAGCAGGGGAAGCAGATTTGAAATCATCATTCCATGAACTTGCACCAAATTCCTCCAAAGCTGCAAAAGTTTTCCTTGTTAGAAATTCCTGAGCTTGTTTTCCAGGCAAGCTGGGATTTAGATGTTCTTTGTTCCTTGGATTTGCTGGTTTTCCTCTCTCTCATTTTAGTAAAGAATTTTTTTTTTTTCATATTTTCCATGCTGATTGGAATTTTTGTACTGCTCAGGGCACATTGCCAAGGAAATGTACCAATTTCATGTTGGTAAATCAGGCATTGTTCAGCACCATATGCCCACAAGTCTGTAAATTTCCAGGGAAACTTGCTAAGTGTTGAATTGCCATAATGAATCTCTTTGTAAAGTTGATTATACTTTTTTCTTTATTTTTAATTACTTTGAATTTTTTATGTAGGGTTTTTTTTTAATAAGTGATGTCTTTTTGTATTTTTAAATTTTTTCTTTTAAGAAATTTTCTATTTTAATTTTTCCTTTGTAATTTTTCCTTTGTAATTTTTCCTTTGTAATTTTCCTATTTTATTTTTTCCTTTTTACTTTTTTCCTTTTTATTTTTTCCTTTTTATTTTTTTCCTTTTTATTTTTTCCTCTTTTTTTCTCTCTTTAACTTTTTCCTTTTTAATTTTTTCCTTTTTATTTTTTTCCTTTTTAATTTTTTCCTTTTTAATTTTTTCCTTTTTATTTTTTTCCTTTTTAATTTTTTCCTTTTTATTTTTTTCCTTTTTACTTTTTTCCTTTTTATTTTTTCCTTTTTATTTTTTTCCTTTTTACTTTTTTCCTTTTTATTTTTTTCCTTTTAATTTTTGCTTTTTATTTTCTTTCTTTCTAATTTTTCCTTTTTAACTTTTTAATTTTATTTTTTTCTGTGTTTTACTTGAAATTTTATTTGAAAACTTTTTTTTTTTCTTCATGTTTTCTTTGTGTTGGTGTGTTTTGGTTTGGTCTGGTTTGGTTTGGTTTGGTTTGGTTTGGTTTGGTTTGGTTTGGTTTTTTCCTCTCTCTCTACTCTTTTATCTACTTTTTTATAGCCCAAGTATGTAGAAGTTTGGCTGGTGGGAACAGAGGAGGTGACAAATGAAATCCATGTCCACTCCACGTCCGGATAGAATTGAGAGTGCAGCTAGAGAAATCTCTGTATTTTCTGCTAAATTAGAAATCCTGAACAGAGAAAGCTCTAAAGACCAAGGGGCCTTCTTTTTTCTTTTTCCTTTTTCCCCCGAACAATTCTCATTGTAGCCATTTACAGGATCAGGAACATTACCTTGAAGTCGAGGTGTATTTCACAGGTAGCGAGAAAACAAAGTAGACTTGATCTTGTAACTCTCATTGTTTAGTAACAAAGAAATCCAAAACAAAACAAACAACATAAAAAAAAAAAAAAAAAATCCACCAACCCCACAAAAGAACAGAGAAAGAGAAATTATACCAATATTATTTTAATTTAAAACCACTTTCTCCCTTAGAAAACCAGGCTAATGTAATTCTGCTTAATTGGGGTGCTGTCGTGTTTAGGTTACTGAATTAATAGAGTTTAAAACATACAGCAATAAACACGAATTTTAAAAACTAAGTACAAAAATATGAATATATATAATAAAACAAATATAAATATGAAAAATAATATCGTAAGTAAATGCAATCTATAATATTTCTCATTACTTATATTATATACAGTAGTCTATATATTACATCCATAGATATGACTAGAAAAAAGACATGGTAATTATCAATATTAAAATAATAAATGTAAAGAAATAATGGAATAGAGCTTAAAACAGAGGGGTTTTTTGGTTTGAATTTGCTTGGTGGCAGGGGTTCTCTTTTAAGCGGCGGCCGGGTGTCTTTCGGGGCGTTTCTTTTAGGGGGTTTCTGTGCACGTTCTCTTCGGGGGTCCCTGTCTGCTGTGGACACAGCGCGGTACTGCAGCTCTGCCCCGGGCCCGTCCCAGTGCTGCCGCCTTGTGGACACAGCGCGGTGCTGCAGCTCTGCCCCGTGCCCGTCCCAGTGCTGCCGCCCTGTGGACACAGCGCGGTACTGCAGATGTTCATCCCAGGGGAGTTGCTGGCTTGGCTAGAATTGGTTTCCCAGTAAAACTGGGGGTTGTCTAGAAAACCTGAATTTGTGGGAGGCACTGGGTTTGTTTTCCCTATCCCTGCATCACAGTCAAGAACACTCCTGGAGCTGTGTTAGGCAGTGGAAGGAGGGGAGAGCTGCATTTATTGAATTCCTTTGTTGTTGTTATTGTTGTATTTTTTCATGCTATTTTATTTTATTGTGTTTTAGATTTTCATGTTTTTTTATTTTGACTTTTAAAAAATATTTTAATGTTTCCTCAAATTTTTAATTTTTCGATTTTTAGTTTACTTTTATATTTTATAGTTATGATTTCACTTTTTATTTTATTTTCAATACCTTTTAAATTTTTATTTAGATTTATGTTTTATTTTTATGTTTGCGGTTGTTTTGTATTTTTTAATGTTTCCTTAGTAATTTTTCCTTTGTCATTTTTTCCTTTGTCATTTTTTCCTCTATAATTTTTCCACTATAATTTTTTCCTTTTTAATTTTTTATTTTTTATTTTTCTCTTTTTAATTTTTCTCCTTTTTAATGTTTTCCTTTCTAATTTTTTCCTTTCTGATTTCTCCTTTCTCGATTTTGTCAGGCACCCCCCTTTAAAACCGGGGTGCCTTCGGCCGTGCCACAACAAAGATGGCGGCCCAACAGGAAATGGTTTCAGCCACAAACAAGATGGCAGCCGGAAGTATGGGCAGCCACCTAATGCCCCGCTCAAGATGGCGGCTCGTCGAGCCGCCTTCGACCTTCCAAAGACGGCGGCCAAAAAAGGCGGGAAAACACAAGGACCACCCATGGGCGTCGACCCAACTGCCTGCGCCCGACCCCGAAAACGGCGCCGCTCAGGAACAATTTTCAGCGTCGCTTCCCGGCGCGAGGGAGCTGTGTGCCCGCTGTGCCGCGCCGCGGTGCGGTTGCGGCAGCCATTTTGGTGAGGCGCCTGAGTAACCAGCTACCCGGGGCCTTCGGGGGTGCCACAAAAAAGATGGCGGCTCTACCGGATGTGTCTTCACCACAACCAAGATGGCGGCTACAACGGGCGGAAGTAACGTTTATATAGGGTTTATATAGGGTTTGGACCCTATAGCCGCGGCCGAACCAAGGCTCTGCTGCAGGTGTATTCGAGACATCTTTCCTCTTTGTTTGACAGAAGGAAGAGGGGAAAAAAAAAAAAAAAAAAAAAAAAAAAGAGGAAGAAAAAACGGGAGCAGTTCCGGGGCGGTCCCGGGGCGGTCCCGGGGCGGTGTGCGCCGTCACTGCCGCCTTCTCGGCGGGCGATTCCAAGGCGCTGTCGGGCTCTCTGCCGGCCGGTCGGCGGGCGGGCGGCCGGGACGCGATGGCGCTGTGCCCGGAGCTGGAGCGCTCGCTGTCGCTGCTGCAGCCGGGCGCCGACCGGGCCCAGCAGCAGCAGGAGCGGCGGGCGGACGCGGCCCCCACGCCCATGGTGTTCATGTGCGCCGGCTGCGGGCGCCCCGTGGGCGACACCCGCACCTGGCGTTCAGTGTCGAGGACAGCGGTCCCATCCTGCTGCGCAGTGAGTACCAGCGCTGCCACCCCCGTGCCGCCGCGGTCGCTGCCGCCGTGCCTCCTGCCCTGCCTCCCGCCGCAGCTGCGGCCGCCAGCGTCGCCGCGGACCCGGGGCGGAAGGGCTCCGAGC
Source organism: Prinia subflava (assembly GCF_021018805.1). Classification (NCBI taxonomy): domain Eukaryota; kingdom Metazoa; phylum Chordata; class Aves; order Passeriformes; family Cisticolidae; genus Prinia; species Prinia subflava. Next base: position 108,015 of record NW_026961073.1, on the reverse strand, counting down.
TCCCCGGAGAGTGCGGATGGTGAGGGCCGGGCCTGGCTGGACACAGTCCCGGGGGAGTCGGGGTTCCCGGCGCTGGGGACCGGCAAAGGGCCCGGAGCGCTCGTGTGGCCCGAGAGCCCCTGGAGCACTTATCTGGGGTGGGCTGTACAAGCCGCGTATGGCCTAAGGGAGAGGGATTTCTCACAAGGACATGTAGTGATGGACAAGGGAGGCAGCTTTAGATTAAATGTCGGGAAGAAATTTTTCCCTGCGAGGGCGGTGAGGCCGTGGTACAGGTTCCCCAGAGAAGCTGTGGCTGCCCCTGTGTCCCTGGAAGTGCCCAAGGCCAGGTTGGACGGGGCTTGGAACACCCTGGGATAGTGGAAGCTGTCCCTGCCCAGGGCCGGGGGTGGAATGGGGTGAGCTTGAAGGCCCCTTCCACAATTCAGCGATTCTGATGGTCTTGGTCTTGCTGAGGTTAGCCAGCCTGAGGAGCTGATGCAAATTCAGGCTAAAAGATGAGTGCTCATCATTTACACTGTGTAAAGCATGAATGAAAGGTTAAAAAAGTTCTAATGCATGATTTAAAATTTTTTTTTTATTTTTAAGAAAAGGGATGGGGAGAGGTGCCTCCTTTTATTTTCTTCTGAATAAATGTTATTCCTTGCTTGCAGCATGGTAGAAACCCTACTCTGCTCTGGCTGCTCCAGGACCCTTGGCAGCAGATACATGCACGCCTCAAGGCATCTCGACTGCAAGAGGGATTTGTTCTGTGTCCGTACTGACTCTGTTGAAAGGTAAGTGCAGAATGTTTATGGGTCAGCCTGCCAGCTCCACTGCACTCACCAGGCATGGCACTGAGGGTGCTCCTGTTACATCTCTGGCAAGGCTGGAGGGAGCGTCTTCTGCTGCTCTGTCCCACGGTGGTTTTCTGTATTGGTGCTGTTGGCATCCCAGTGCTCAGCTGTAGGGAACATCACCTGTGTAAGGCACATCCTAGAAAAAGAACCAAAACAAACCAACCTGGCCTGCCTTTTGTGTGGGAAGTTGCATTCCAGCCCAGAAAATATCACCAGGTCCAGGGCACTGGAGGGTTCCTTCGCATTTGATTGGAAGAGTTCACAAACCAAGCACCAAAGAGGCCTGGCTGGAGCCTGTTAGGGGTCCGCATGATCAGCAGGGAGTGTGGCCAGAGGGGCTCGGGCAGGACTTGGGGTGGCTCTGCCCTGTGCTGGCCACATCTGCTCTGTCCTTGCTAAGATGGGCAAAGGCAACTCTGACAACTGAGTACGTGCTTGAGACTCTCACTCAGCTGTCTTAAAATCTGTCTGGAAAATGAAAGTGTGCTTGGGTTTAGTTGGTTTATAGCACTTCAAAGGGGTTATTAAAAACTGTATCCTCAATTAAGGCTCCGCACCAGAGTCCTTTTGTGCAGGCATTGTCCTAATAGACAGTGGTTGTTCATCTGGACTGGTTTTAATGTCTCTTTTTTTTTTCTGAAGTTCCCATTTATTTTGCTGTATTGCTGTGGATATTCCCCTTGGTACTCTGGACAGGGTTTGGAGATTTTTTTCTTCATTCCACTGCTAGAGTACTTTTTTTATTGCATGGCAGTAAAATTCTCTCATGCACTAACTTGGCTGCAGAATGGCATTTTCTGGCAAAGGGATGCTGCTTCTGCCTGCCAGCACTGCACTGTTCTTGGTGTCTTGGTGCCATTTTCCACTGTATCCCGTATCCCCAGAATCCACGGCTGTCTCTCGGGGTTCTAAAGGAGTGCTGTGTTTGGATTTTTGGCTTCAGAGTGGGAAGTGCTCTGTAACCTGATGTAACCTGTGGCATCTCAGCTGTAGGCCAGGAACCCTGGAAAAGCAAGCTCGCATTCACGAGGAGCCGCTTACTCTTGAAAGCCCAGCTGTCTTGCAAGAGGTGCCGCACAGGGTGAGTTTTAACCTTACATCATTCTTTGTTGAAATCACCTCTGAGAAGTCTTAATATGCTTCAATGGTTTCTGCAGAACAGCTTATTCCACTCAGAGCAATTCAGTGCATTGTAACATGTACTGGACTGCTTCCTGTAATTGCTGTCGTCGTGCTCTGCAAGACTTTTAGCCACTTTTCCTTCAGTTTTCTTGGTAGTTAGCATTTTCTGTTTATCAAGCACAGCATTAGGTTCCTCTGGCTGTCTCAGAAATTGGATCAGTTGTTTCTAGTTCGTTCTGATTCACTTCTCCAGATCTTCATTTAACTTTTAGCCATGTTTCTTCTGCCTCCTGTGGAAATGGACTTAATGCTTTTGCTGTAACTTTATCTTGAAATAGTAATCATAAATGAATCATGGTAAATCAGGTTGATGTTTTGCTCTACTAAAATCTTGTGACTGCAGGTAGGAAGAGTTGGGAGCGAACAGTCTGAGGAAGTGGACTGTGGAAGCTGAAGGTTGTCCAGCCAAAGCTGAGTGTGTGGCTCTGACACTGACCAAGGCTGGAAAGAGTTACTGTGTGGACAGAGAATGTTAGAGCCGGGTGAGCTTTCACAGGATGAAAGAAGCGAGGAGAGAATCGAATGGAAAGAATTGCTGAGATCAGGTTTGAGCCCTTTCTTTGGGTTTGGGATTTGTTTGTGGTTTTTTTGTTACCTAACACTACCTAGCACTTACTTACTTACTTACTGTGAGATTTGAAGTTTTCTCCAAAAACTCAGAATGAATTTCCCCACTCTGCCCCACTGGTAGCAGCACACAGGAGAACAGAGCCTGTGGTTTGGATCTTGAGGGAGTTCCAGCAGTACAAGCTATGAGTTACCATGTTTCTCCCAAATTTACATCCAGCAAATCTGAGGAATTACCTCTTGCCTGAGCATTCCTGGTCTCTGTGACTCTTTAGTAAGAGACAGCTGGGACTGGCCAAGCTGAGACAGGATCTGTTCCTGTCAAACCATCTATTTCCCATGCGGATGAGAATCTGGGGGGCAAGTGCCCACATCACTCCTCACAAATGCCCACACATACTTCTGGGGCTGCTGTATCTATCTGCTGGATTTGTCAGCGCCAGCATTTGCGAAGGATCACCTTGTGAGCAACTCAAAAGACAGATAAATAGAGGCAGCAGCAATTGTCTTGAGTTTACCTTATGGTAAGGCTTATGGATATTTTTAATCACTATAAGAAGGCTTATGGATATTTTTGATCACTTTCTTAGCACTTGCAATTACCCCTGCTACCACACAAAAGAAACCGAGGAACAGGAAAGCTCCGCTCTGTATCTCTGGCAGAAGAAAAGCCAGCAAACCAGTTTGCGTTCACCCCGATTCCTAGTCCTGTGCTGCAAGTACAGAAATATCTTGAGCCTTTGGGAGGGGGACTGGGACTGTGGAACCCAGCTGCATGTGTCTCCTAGGCCACGTTTTTCTTGGAAGCACCTTTCCTAGTTTCACTGCTTTTTGGAAATGAACTGTTCTGAGCAGAACCAGTACCTTCAGACTCAGGGTCTGAAAACAAAACAACCATAAAAACCACTAAAAAGCCCCAAACCCCACTGCCTAAGAGAACAAAGAAAGAGAAAATATACCGGGATTATTTTAATAAACCTGAATTTGTGGGAGGCACTGGGTTTGTTTTCCCTTCGTGCGGCAGCACGAAGTTTGCACGCATTTTGCTGCCGCTTTGGCTCTCAAGAACTGGAAATGCCTGGATTTCTGCGTGGTTTCCCCAGGTTCTCCTATTTAGCAGGAGCTGCACGGTGAGGTCGGTGTTCTGAGGGAGGCCCTGGCACAGCTGCCAAAGGCCGGGAACGTGGAGTGTGCAGGGAGCATCCGGGGGGCTTCTCCCCCCTGAGTTTCTCCCGGGGTGTGCTGCCTGCACTGCTGGATGTTGGACCCGGCTTTGGGCCGTTCTCCTGCGGTCCCAGCACTGAGTGCTGCCCCTGTGGCCAGACCTTGCCGTGTGCCGGCACCAAACCCGGGCAGCCGGGGCTGCTTTTCCAGCCCTTTGGTGCCACGGGCGGCCCCCGATTGCCGGAGCTCCCCGGCACCCGGCCTGGACTCACTCTGTGGGGGGGCCTGTTCCATCTGCCTCAACCGAGGACATCCTGCCCAGGTTTGACACTTGACTCCCGTTGTTTTTCCTCTTGCAGGCAGCTGGCAAAAGAGGAGAGAGCCCCTGCGAGGCAGAGCCCCTGGAATGCCCTGTCCCGGTCTGAGGTTCCCACTTTTATCTCCGACTCCCGGAGAATTGCTGGAGCAGAACCAGAGAGTGTCCATTTTATTTCCTGCCTTTTCCAATAAACGGTGACTTTCAGCTGGAGTGTGTTCCTGGTGTTATCCTCCTCCTCCTCCTCCCTGGATTTGTAAATAAATGTCCTGATTTTGGCCAAGTAGAATTTTGTTGTTCCAGGCATTGTGGCTCTTTTGTTTCATTGAAACTTCCCAACTCTGCTGAGACTTTGAGATGTCAAATACAAGTAAGACTGGAGTTTCTTGGGATTGTTACTCACACAAAATAGGGATCCTTCTTGGACAGGAGTAACTTGACGTGTTTAATGCCGCTTCCCTTTAAAATCAGAGCAGGGGAAGCAGATTTGAAATCATCATTCCATGAACTTGCACCAAATTCCTCCAAAGCTGCAAAAGTTTTCCTTGTTAGAAATTCCTGAGCTTGTTTTCCAGGCAAGCTGGGATTTAGATGTTCTTTGTTCCTTGGATTTGCTGGTTTTCCTCTCTCTCATTTTAGTAAAGAATTTTTTTTTTTCATATTTTCCATGCTGATTGGAATTTTTGTACTGCTCAGGGCACATTGCCAAGGAAATGTACCAATTTCATGTTGGTAAATCAGGCATTGTTCAGCACCATATGCCCACAAGTCTGTAAATTTCCAGGGAAACTTGCTAAGTGTTGAATTGCCATAATGAATCTCTTTGTAAAGTTGATTATACTTTTTTCTTTATTTTTAATTACTTTGAATTTTTTATGTAGGGTTTTTTTTTAATAAGTGATGTCTTTTTGTATTTTTAAATTTTTTCTTTTAAGAAATTTTCTATTTTAATTTTTCCTTTGTAATTTTTCCTTTGTAATTTTTCCTTTGTAATTTTCCTATTTTATTTTTTCCTTTTTATTTTTTTCCTTTTTATTTTTTCCTTTTTATTTTTTTCCTTTTTATTTTTTCCTCTTTTTTCTCTCTTTAACTTTTTCCTTTTTAATTTTTTCCTTTTTATTTTTTTCCTTTTTAATTTTTTCCTTTTTAATTTTTTCCTTTTCATTTTTTTCCTTTTTAATTTTTTCCTTTTTAATTTTTTTCTTTTTATTTTTTCCTTTTTATTTTTTCCTTTTTATTTTTTTCCTTTTTACTTTTTTCCTTTTTATTTTTTTCCTTTTAATTTTTGCTTTTTATTTTCTTTCTTTCTAATTTTTCCTTTTTAACTTTTTAATTTTATTTTTTTCTGTGTTTTACTTGAAATTTTATTTGAAAACTTTTTTTTTTTCTTCATGTTTTCTTTGTGTTGGTGTGTTTTGGTTTGGTCTGGTTTGGTTTGGTTTGGTTTGGTTTGGTTTGGTTTGGTTTGGTTTTTTCCTCTCTCTCTACTCTTTTATCTACTTTTTTATAGCCCAAGTATGTAGAAGTTTGGCTGGTGGGAACAGAGGAGGTGACAAATGAAATCCATGTCCACTCCACGTCCGGATAGAATTGAGAGTGCAGCTAGAGAAATCTCTGTATTTTCTGCTAAATTAGAAATCCTGAACAGAGAAAGCTCTAAAGACCAAGGGGCCTTCTTTTTTCTTTTTCCTTTTTCCCCCGAACAATTCTCATTGTAGCCATTTACAGGATCAGGAACATTACCTTGAAGTCGAGGTGTATTTCACAGGTAGCGAGAAAACAAAGTAGACTTGATCTTGTAACTCTCATTGTTTAGTAACAAAGAAATCCAAAACAAAACAAACAACATAAAAAAAAAAAAAAAATCCACCAACCCCACAAAAGAACAGAGAAAGAGAAATTATACCAATATTATTTTAATTTAAAACCACTTTCTCCCTTAGAAAACCAGGCTAATGTAATTCTGCTTAATTGGGGTGCTGTCGTGTTTAGGTTACTGAATTAATAGAGTTTAAAACATACAGCAATAAACACGAATTTTAAAAACTAAGTACAAAAATATGAATATATATAATAAAACAAATATAAATATGAAAAATAATATCGTAAGTAAATGCAATCTATAATATTTCTCATTACTTATATTATATACAGTAGTCTATATATTACATCCATAGATATGACTAGAAAAAAGACATGGTAATTATCAATATTAAAATAATAAATGTAAAGAAATAATGGAATAGAGCTTAAAACAGAGGGGTTTTTTGGTTTGAATTTGCTTGGTGGCAGGGGTTCTCTTTTAAGCGGCGGCCGGGTGTCTTTCGGGGCGTTTCTTTTAGGGGGTTTCTGTGCACGTTCTCTTCGGGGGTCCCTGTCTGCTGTGGACACAGCGCGGTACTGCAGCTCTGCCCCGGGCCCGTCCCAGTGCTGCCGCCTTGTGGACACAGCGCAGTGCTGCAGCTCTGCCCCGTGCCCGTCCCAGTGCTGCCGCCCTGTGGACACAGCGCGGTACTGCAGATGTTCATCCCAGGGGAGTTGCTGGCTTGGCTAGAATTGGTTTCCCAGTAAAACTGGGGGTTGTCTAGAAAACCTGAATTTGTGGGAGGCACTGGGTTTGTTTTCCCTATCCCTGCATCACAGTCAAGAACACTCCTGGAGCTGTGTTAGGCAGTGGAAGGAGGGGAGAGCTGCATTTATTGAATTCCTTTGTTGTTGTTATTGTTGTATTTTTTCATGCTATTTTATTTTATTGTGTTTTAGATTTTCATGTTTTTTTATTTTGACTTTTAAAAAATATTTTAATGTTTCCTCAAATTTTTAATTTTTCGATTTTTAGTTTACTTTTATATTTTATAGTTATGATTTCACTTTTTATTTTATTTTCAATACCTTTTAAATTTTTATTTAGATTTATGTTTTATTTTTATGTTTGCGGTTGTTTTGTATTTTTTAATGTTTCCTTAGTAATTTTTCCTTTGTCATTTTTTCCTTTGTCATTTTTTCCTCTATAATTTTTCCACTATAATTTTTTCCTTTTTAATTTTTTATTTTTTATTTTTCTCTTTTTAATTTTTCTCCTTTTTAATGTTTTCCTTTCTAATTTTTTCCTTTCTGATTTCTCCTTTCTCGATTTTGTCAGGCACCCCCCTTTAAAACCGGGGTGCCTTCGGCCGTGCCACAACAAAGATGGCGGCCCAACAGGAAATGGTTTCAGCCACAAACAAGATGGCAGCCGGAAGTATGGGCAGCCACCTAATGCCCCGCTCAAGATGGCGGCTCGTCGAGCCGCCTTCGACCTTCCAAAGACGGCGGCCAAAAAAGGCGGGAAAACACAAGGACCACCCATGGGCGTCGACCCAACTGCCTGCGCCCGACCCCGAAAACGGCGCCGCTCAGGAACAATTTTCAGCGTCGCTTCCCGGCGCGAGGGAGCTGTGTGCCCGCTGTGCCGCGCCGCGGTGCGGTTGCGGCAGCCATTTTGGTGAGGCGCCTGAGTAACCAGCTACCCGGGGCCTTCGGGGGTGCCACAAAAAAGATGGCGGCTCTACCGGATGTGTCTTCACCACAACCAAGATGGCGGCTACAACGGGCGGAAGTAACGTTTATATAGGGTTTATATAGGGTTTGGACCCTATAGCCGCGGCCGAACCAAGGCTCTGCTGCAGGTGTATTCGAGACATCTTTCCTCTTTGTTTGACAGAAGGAAGAGGGGAAAAAAAAAAAAAAAAAAAAAAAAAAAAGAGGAAGAAAAAACGGGAGCAGTTCCGGGGCGGTCCCGGGGCGGTCCCGGGGCGGTGTGCGCCGTCACTGCCGCCTTCTCGGCGGGCGATTCCAAGGCGCTGTCGGGCTCTCTGCCGGCCGGTCGGCGGGCGGGCGGCCGGGACGCGATGGCGCTGTGCCCGGAGCTGGAGCGCTCGCTGTCGCTGCTGCAGCCGGGCGCCGACCGGGCCCAGCAGCAGCAGGAGCGGCGGGCGGACGCGGCCCCCACGCCCATGGTGTTCATGTGCGCCGGCTGCGGGCGCCCCGTGGGCGACACCCGCACCTGGCGTTCAGTGTCGAGGACAGCGGCCCCATCCTGCTGCGCAGTGAGTACCAGCGCTGCCACCCCCGTGCCGCCGCGGTCGCTGCCGCCGTGCCTCCTGCCCTGCCTCCCGCCGCAGCTGCGGCCGCCAGCGTCGCCGCGGACCCGGGGCGGAAGGGCTCCGAGCTCCCCGGAGAGTGCGGATGGTGAGGGCCGGGCCTGGCTGGACACAGTCCCGGGGGAGTCGGGGTTCCCGGCGCTGGGGACCGGCAAAGGGCCCGGAGCGCTCGTGTGGCCCGAGAGCCCCTGGAGCACTTATCTGGGGTGGGCTGTACAAGCCGCGTATGGCCTAAGGGAGAGGGATTTCTCACAAGGACATGTAGTGATGGACAAGGGAGGCAGCTTTAGATTAAATGTCGGGAAGAAATTTTTCCCTGCGAGGGCGGTGAGGCCGTGGTACAGGTTCCCCAGAGAAGCTGTGGCTGCCCCTGTGTCCCTGGAAGTGCCCAAGGCCAGGTTGGACGGGGCTTGGAACACCCTGGGATAGTGGAAGCTGTCCCTGCCCAGGGCCGGGGGTGGAATGGGGTGAGCTTGAAGGCCCCTTCCACAATTCAGCGATTCTGATGGTCTTGGTCTTGCTGAGGTTAGCCAGCCTGAGGAGCTGATGCAAATTCAGGCTAAAAGATGAGTGCTCATCATTTACACTGTGTAAAGCATGAATGAAAGGTTAAAAAAGTTCTAATGCATGATTTAAAATTTTTTTTTTATTTTTAAGAAAAGGGATGGGGAGAGGTGCCTCCTTTTATTTTCTTCTGAATAAATGTTATTCCTTGCTTGCAGCATGGTAGAAACCCTACTCTGCTCTGGCTGCTCCAGGACCCTTGGCAGCAGATACATGCACGCCTCAAGGCATCTCGACTGCAAGAGGGATTTGTTCTGTGTCCGTACTGACTCTGTTGAAAGGTAAGTGCAGAATGTTTATGGGTCAGCCTGCCAGCTCCACTGCACTCACCAGGCATGGCACTGAGGGTGCTCCTGTTACATCTCTGGCAAGGCTGGAGGGAGCGTCTTCTGCTGCTCTGTCCCACGGTGGTTTTCTGTATTGGTGCTGTTGGCATCCCAGTGCTCAGCTGTAGGGAACATCACCTGTGTAAGGCACATCCTAGAAAAAGAACCAAAACAAACCAACCTGGCCTGCCTTTTGTGTGGGAAGTTGCATTCCAGCCCAGAAAATATCACCAGGTCCAGGGCACTGGAGGGTTCCTTCGCATTTGATTGGAAGAGTTCACAAACCAAGCACCAAAGAGGCCTGGCTGGAGCCTGTTAGGGGTCCGCATGATCAGCAGGGAGTGTGGCCAGAGGGGCTCGGGCAGGACTTGGGGTGGCTCTGCCCTGTGCTGGCCACATCTGCTCTGTCCTTGCTAAGATGGGCAAAGGCAACTCTGACAACTGAGTACGTGCTTGAGACTCTCACTCAGCTGTCTTAAAATCTGTCTGGAAAATGAAAGTGTGCTTGGGTTTAGTTGGTTTATAGCACTTCAAAGGGGTTATTAAAAACTGTATCCTCAATTAAGGCTCCGCACCAGAGTCCTTTTGTGCAGGCATTGTCCTAATAGACAGTGGTTGTTCATCTGGACTGGTTTTAATGTCTCTTTTTTTTTTCTGAAGTTCCCATTTATTTTGCTGTATTGCTGTGGATATTCCCCTTGGTACTCTGGACAGGGTTTGGAGATTTTTTTCTTCATTCCACTGCTAGAGTACTTTTTTTATTGCATGGCAGTAAAATTCTCTCATGCACTAACTTGGCTGCAGAATGGCATTTTCTGGCAAAGGGATGCTGCTTCTGCCTGCCAGCACTGCACTGTTCTTGGTGTCTTGGTGCCATTTTCCACTGTATCCCGTATCCCCAGAATCCACGGCTGTCTCTCGGGGTTCTAAAGGAGTGCTGTGTTTGGATTTTTGGCTTCAGAGTGGGAAGTGCTCTGTAACCTGATGTAACCTGTGGCATCTCAGCTGTAGGCCAGGAACCCTGGAAAAGCAAGCTCGCATTCACGAGGAGCCGCTTACTCTTGAAAGCCCAGCTGTCTTGCAAGAGGTGCCGCACAGGGTGAGTTTTAACCTTACATCATTCTTTGTTGAAATCACCTCTGAGAAGTCTTAATATGCTTCAATGGTTTCTGCAGAACAGCTTATTCCACTCAGAGCAATTCAGTGCATTGTAACATGTACTGGACTGCTTCCTGTAATTGCTGTCGTCGTGCTCTGCAAGACTTTTAGCCACTTTTCCTTCAGTTTTCTTGGTAGTTAGCATTTTCTGTTTATCAAGCACAGCATTAGGTTCCTCTGGCTGTCTCAGAAATTGGATCAGTTGTTTCTAGTTCGTTCTGATTCACTTCTCCAGATCTTCATTTAACTTTTAGCCATGTTTCTTCTGCCTCCTGTGGAAATGGACTTAATGCTTTTGCTGTAACTTTATCTTGAAATAGTAATCATAAATGAATCATGGTAAATCAGGTTGATGTTTTGCTCTACTAAAATCTTGTGACTGCAGGTAGGAAGAGTTGGGAGCGAACAGTCTGAGGAAGTGGACTGTGGAAGCTGAAGGTTGTCCAGCCAAAGCTGAGTGTGTGGCTCTGACACTGACCAAGGCTGGAAAGAGTTACTGTGTGGACAGAGAATGTTAGAGCCGGGTGAGCTTTCACAGGATGAAAGAAGCGAGGAGAGAATCGAATGGAAAGAATTGCTGAGATCAGGTTTGAGCCCTTTCTTTGGGTTTGGGATTTGTTTGTGGTTTTTTTGTTACCTAACACTACCTAGCACTTACTTACTTACTTACTGTGAGATTTGAAGTTTTCTCCAAAAACTCAGAATGAATTTCCCCACTCTGCCCCACTGGTAGCAGCACACAGGAGAACAGAGCCTGTGGTTTGGATCTTGAGGGAGTTCCAGCAGTACAAGCTATGAGTTACCATGTTTCTCCCAAATTTACATCCAGCAAATCTGAGGAATTACCTCTTGCCTGAGCATTCCTGGTCTCTGTGACTCTTTAGTAAGAGACAGCTGGGACTGGCCAAGCTGAGACAGGATCTGTTCCTGTCAAACCATCTATTTCCCATGCGGATGAGAATCTGGGGGGCAAGTGCCCACATCACTCCTCACAAATGCCCACACATACTTCTGGGGCTGCTGTATCTATCTGCTGGATTTGTCAGCGCCAGCATTTGCGAAGGATCACCTTGTGAGCAACTCAAAAGACAGATAAATAGAGGCAGCAGCAATTGTCTTGAGTTTACCTTATGGTAAGGCTTATGGATATTTTTAATCACTATAAGAAGGCTTATGGATATTTTTGATCACTTTCTTAGCACTTGCAATTACCCCTGCTACCACACAAAAGAAACCGAGGAACAGGAAAGCTCCGCTCTGTATCTCTGGCAGAAGAAAAGCCAGCAAACCAGTTTGCGTTCACCCCGATTCCTAGTCCTGTGCTGCAAGTACAGAAATATCTTGAGCCTTTGGGAGGGGGACTGGGACTGTGGAACCCAGCTGCATGTGTCTCCTAGGCCACGTTTTTCTTGGAAGCACCTTTCCTAGTTTCACTGCTTTTTGGAAATGAACTGTTCTGAGCAGAACCAGTACCTTCAGACTCAGGGTCTGAAAACAAAACAACCATAAAAACCACTAAAAAGCCCCAAACCCCACTGCCTAAGAGAACAAAGAAAGAGAAAATATACCGGGATTATTTTAATAAACCTGAATTTGTGGGAGGCACTGGGTTTGTTTTCCCTTCGTGCGGCAGCACGAAGTTTGCACGCATTTTGCTGCCGCTTTGGCTCTCAAGAACTGGAAATGCCTGGATTTCTGCGTGGTTTCCCCAGGTTCTCCTATTTAGCAGGAGCTGCACGGTGAGGTCGGTGTTCTGAGGGAGGCCCTGGCACAGCTGCCAAAGGCCGGGAACGTGGAGTGTGCAGGGAGCATCCGGGGGGCTTCTCCCCCCTGAGTTTCTCCCGGGGTGTGCTGCCTGCACTGCTGGATGTTGGACCCGGCTTTGGGCCGTTCTCCTGCGGTCCCAGCACTGAGTGCTGCCCCTGTGGCCAGACCTTGCCGTGTGCCGGCACCAAACCCGGGCAGCCGGGGCTGCTTTTCCAGCCCTTTGGTGCCACGGGCGGCCCCCGATTGCCGGAGCTCCCCGGCACCCGGCCTGGACTCACTCTGTGGGGGGGCCTGTTCCATCTGCCTCAACCGAGGACATCCTGCCCAGGTTTGACACTTGACTCCCGTTGTTTTTCCTCTTGCAGGCAGCTGGCAAAAGAGGAGAGAGCCCCTGCGAGGCAGAGCCCCTGGAATGCCCTGTCCTGGTCTGAGGTTCCCACTTTTATCTCCGACTCCCGGAGAATTGCTGGAGCAGAACCAGAGAGTGTCCATTTTATTTCCTGCCTTTTCCAATAAACGGTGACTTTCAGCTGGAGTGTGTTCCTGGTGTTATCCTCCTCCTCCTCCTCCCTGGATTTGTAAATAAATGTCCTGATTTTGGCCAAGTAGAATTTTGTTGTTCCAGGCATTGTGGCTCTTTTGTTTCATTGAAACTTCCCAACTCTGCTGAGACTTTGAGATGTCAAATACAAGTAAGACTGGAGTTTCTTGGGATTGTTACTCACACAAAATAGGGATCCTTCTTGGACAGGAGTAACTTGACGTGTTTAATGCCGCTTCCCTTTAAAATCAGAGCAGGGGAAGCAGATTTGAAATCATCATTCCATGAACTTGCACCAAATTCCTCCAAAGCTGCAAAAGTTTTCCTTGTTAGAAATTCCTGAGCTTGTTTTCCAGGCAAGCTGGGATTTAGATGTTCTTTGTTCCTTGGATTTGCTGGTTTTCCTCTCTCTCATTTTAGTAAAGAATTTTTTTTTTTTCATATTTTCCATGCTGATTGGAATTTTTGTACTGCTCAGGGCACATTGCCAAGGAAATGTACCAATTTCATGTTGGTAAATCAGGCATTGTTCAGCACCATATGCCCACAAGTCTGTAAATTTCCAGGGAAACTTGCTAAGTGTTGAATTGCCATAATGAATCTCTTTGTAAAGTTGATTATACTTTTTTCTTTATTTTTAATTACTTTGAATTTTTTATGTAGGGTTTTTTTTTAATAAGTGATGTCTTTTTGTATTTTTAAATTTTTTCTTTTAAGAAATTTTCTATTTTAATTTTTCCTTTGTAATTTTTCCTTTGTAATTTTTCCTTTGTAATTTTCCTATTTTATTTTTTCCTTTTTATTTTTTTCCTTTTTATTTTTTCCTTTTTATTTTTTTCCTTTTTATTTTTTCCTCTTTTTTCTCTCTTTAACTTTTTCCTTTTTAATTTTTTCCTTTTTATTTTTTTCCTTTTTAATTTTTTCCTTTTTAATTTTTTCCTTTTCATTTTTTTCCTTTTTAATTTTTTCCTTTTTAATTTTTTTCTTTTTATTTTTTCCTTTTTATTTTTTCCTTTTTATTTTTTTCCTTTTTACTTTTTTCCTTTTTATTTTTTTCCTTTTAATTTTTGCTTTTTATTTTCTTTCTTTCTAATTTTTCCTTTTTAACTTTTTAATTTTATTTTTTTCTGTGTTTTACTTGAAATTTTATTTGAAAACTTTTTTTTTTTCTTCATGTTTTCTTTGTGTTGGTGTGTTTTGGTTTGGTCTGGTTTGGTTTGGTTTGGTTTGGTTTGGTTTGGTTTGGTTTGGTTTGGTTTGGTTTTTTGCTCTCTCTCTACTCTTTTATCTACTTTTTTATAGCCCAAGTATGTAGAAGTTTGGCTGGTGGGAACAGAGGAGGTGACAAATGAAATCCATGTCCACTCCACGTCCGGATAGAATTGAGAGTGCAGCTAGAGAAATCTCTGTATTTTCTGCTAAATTAGAAATCCTGAACAGAGAAAGCTCTAAAGACCAAGGGGCCTTCTTTTTTCTTTTTCCTTTTTCCCCCGAACAATTCTCATTGTAGCCATTTACAGGATCAGGAACATTACCTTGAAGTCGAGGTGTATTTCACAGGTAGCGAGAAAACAAAGTAGACTTGATCTTGTAACTCTCATTGTTTAGTAACAAAGAAATCCAAAACAAAACAAACAACATAAAAAAAAAAAAAAAATCCACCAACCCCACAAAAGAACAGAGAAAGAGAAATTATACCAATATTATTTTAATTTAAAACCACTTTCTCCCTTAGAAAACCAGGCTAATGTAATTCTGCTTAATTGGGGTGCTGTCGTGTTTAGGTTACTGAATTAATAGAGTTTAAAACATACAGCAATAAACACGAATTTTAAAAACTAAGTACAAAAATATGAATATATATAATAAAACAAATATAAATATGAAAAATAATATCGTAAGTAAATGCAATCTATAATATTTCTCATTACTTATATTATATACAGTAGTCTATATATTACATCCATAGATATGACTAGAAAAAAGACATGGTAATTATCAATATTAAAATAATAAATGTAAAGAAATAATGGAATAGAGCTTAAAACAGAGGGGTTTTTTGGTTTGAATTTGCTTGGTGGCAGGGGTTCTCTTTTAAGCGGCGGCCGGGTGTCTTTCGGGGCGTTTCTTTTAGGGGGTTTCTGTGCACGTTCTCTTCGGGGGTCCCTGTCTGCTGTGGACACAGCGCGGTACTGCAGCTCTGCCCCGGGCCCGTCCCAGTGCTGCCGCCTTGTGGACACAGCGCGGTGCTGCAGCTCTGCCCCGTGCCCGTCCCAGTGCTGCCGCCCTGTGGACACAGCGCGGTACTGCAGATGTTCATCCCAGGGGAGTTGCTGGCTTGGCTAGAATTGGTTTCCCAGTAAAACTGGGGGTTGTCTAGAAAACCTGAATTTGTGGGAGGCACTGGGTTTGTTTTCCCTATCCCTGCATCACAGTCAAGAACACTCCTGGAGCTGTGTTAGGCAGTGGAAGGAGGGGAGAGCTGCATTTATTGAATTCCTTTGTTGTTGTTATTGTTGTATTTTTTCATGCTATTTTATTTTATTGTGTTTTAGATTTTCATGTTTTTTTATTTTGACTTTTAAAAAATATTTTAATGTTTCCTCAAATTTTTAATTTTTCGATTTTTAGTTTACTTTTATATTTTATAGTTATGATTTCACTTTTTATTTTATTTTCAATACCTTTTAAATTTTTATTTAGATTTATGTTTTATTTTTATGTTTGCGGTTGTTTTGTATTTTTTAATGTTTCCTTAGTAATTTTTCCTTTGTCATTTTTTCCTTTGTCATTTTTTCCTCTATAATTTTTTCCACTATAATTTTTTCCTTTTTAATTTTTTATTTTTTATTTTTCTCTTTTTAATTTTTCTCCTTTTTAATGTTTTCCTTTCTAATTTTTTCCTTTCTGATTTCTCCTTTCTCGATTTTGTCAGGCACCCCCCTTTAAAACCGGGGTGCCTTCGGCCGTGCCACAACAAAGATGGCGGCCCAACAGGAAATGGTTTCAGCCACAAACAAGATGGCAGCCGGAAGTATGGGCAGCCACCTAATGCCCCGCTCAAGATGGCGGCTCGTCGAGCCGCCTTCGACCTTCCAAAGACGGCGGCCAAAAAAGGCGGGAAAACACAAGGACCACCCATGGGCGTCGACCCAACTGCCTGCGCCCGACCCCGAAAACGGCGCCGCTCAGGAACAATTTTCAGCGTCGCTTCCCGGCGCGAGGGAGCTGTGTGCCCGCTGTGCCGCGCCGCGGTGCGGTTGCGGCAGCCATTTTGGTGAGGCGCCTGAGTAACCAGCTACCCGGGGCCTTCGGGGGTGCCACAAAAAAGATGGCGGCTCTACCGGATGTGTCTTCACCACAACCAAGATGGCGGCTACAACGGGCGGAAGTAACGTTTATATAGGGTTTATATAGGGTTTGGACCCTATAGCCGCGGCCGAACCAAGGCTCTGCTGCAGGTGTATTCGAGACATCTTTCCTCTTTGTTTGACAGAAGGAAGAGGGGAAAAAAAAAAAAAAAAAAAAAAAAAAAAGAGGAAGAAAAAACGGGAGCAGTTCCGGGGCGGTCCCGGGGCGGTCCCGGGGCGGTGTGCGCCGTCACTGCCGCCTTCTCGGCGGGCGATTCCAAGGCGCTGTCGGGCTCTCTGCCGGCCGGTCGGCGGGCGGGCGGCCGGGACGCGATGGCGCTGTGCCCGGAGCTGGAGCGCTCGCTGTCGCTGCTGCAGCCGGGCGCCGACCGGGCCCAGCAGCAGCAGGAGCGGCGGGCGGACGCGGCCCCCACGCCCATGGTGTTCATGTGCGCCGGCTGCGGGCGCCCCGTGGGCGACACCCGCACCTGGCGTTCAGTGTCGAGGACAGCGGTCCCATCCTGCTGCGCAGTGAGTACCAGCGCTGCCACCCCCGTGCCGCCGCGGTCGCTGCCGCCGTGCCTCCTGCCCTGCCTCCCGCCGCAGCTGCGGCCGCCAGCGTCGCCGCGGACCCGGGGCGGAAGGGCTCCGAGCTCCCCGGAGAGTGCGGATGGTGAGGGCCGGGCCTGGCTGGACACAGTCCCGGGGGAGTCGGGGTTCCCGGCGCTGGGGACCGGCAAAGGGCCCGGAGCGCTCGTGTGGCCCGAGAGCCCCTGGAGCACTTATCTGGGGTGGGCTGTACAAGCCGCGTATGGCCTAAGGGAGAGGGATTTCTCACAAGGACATGTAGTGATGGACAAGGGAGGCAGCTTTAGATTAAATGTCGGGAAGAAATTTTTCCCTGCGAGGGCGGTGAGGCCGTGGTACAGGTTCCCCAGAGAAGCTGTGGCTGCCCCTGTGTCCCTGGAAGTGCCCAAGGCCAGGTTGGACGGGGCTTGGAACACCCTGGGATAGTGGAAGCTGTCCCTGCCCAGGGCCGGGGGTGGAATGGGGTGAGCTTGAAGGCCCCTTCCACAATTCAGCGATTCTGATGGTCTTGGTCTTGCTGAGGTTAGCCAGCCTGAGGAGCTGATGCAAATTCAGGCTAAAAGATGAGTGCTCATCATTTACACTGTGTAAAGCATGAATGAAAGGTTTAAAAAGTTCTAATGCATGATTTAAAATTTTTTTTTTATTTTTAAGAAAAGGGATGGGGAGAGGTGCCTCCTTTTATTTTCTTCTGAATAAATGTTATTCCTTGCTTGCAGCATGGTAGAAACCCTACTCTGCTCTGGCTGCTCCAGGACCCTTGGCAGCAGATACATGCACGCCTCAAGGCATCTCGACTGCAAGAGGGATTTGTTCTGTGTCCGTACTGACTCTGTTGAAAGGTAAGTGCAGAATGTTTATGGGTCAGCCTGCCAGCTCCACTGCACTCACCAGGCATGGCACTGAGGGTGCTCCTGTTACATCTCTGGCAAGGCTGGAGGGAGCGTCTTCTGCTGCTCTGTCCCACGGTGGTTTTCTGTATTGGTGCTGTTGGCATCCCAGTGCTCAGCTGTAGGGAACATCACCTGTGTAAGGCACATCCTAGAAAAAGAACCAAAACAAACCAACCTGGCCTGCCTTTTGTGTGGGAAGTTGCATTCCAGCCCAGAAAATATCACCAGGTCCAGGGCACTGGAGGGTTCCTTCGCATTTGATTGGAAGAGTTCACAAACCAAGCACCAAAGAGGCCTGGCTGGAGCCTGTTAGGGGTCCGCATGATCAGCAGGGAGTGTGGCCAGAGGGGCTCGGGCAGGACTTGGGGTGGCTCTGCCCTGTGCTGGCCACATCTGCTCTGTCCTTGCTAAGATGGGCAAAGGCAACTCTGACAACTGAGTACGTGCTTGAGACTCTCACTCAGCTGTCTTAAAATCTGTCTAGAAAATGAAAGTGTGCTCAGGTTTAGTTTGTTTGTAGCACTTCAAAGTGGTTATTAAAAACTGTATCCTCAATTAAGGCTCCGCACCAGAGTCCTTTTGTGCAGGCATTGTTCTAATAGACAGTGGTTGTTCATCTGGACTGGTATTAATGTCTCTATTTTTTTCTGAAGTTCCCATTTATTTTGCTGTATTGCTGTGGATATTCACCCTCGTACTCTGGACAGTGGTTTGGGGATTTTTTTCCTTCATTCCACCACTAGAATACTTTTTTTATTGCATGGCAGTAAAATTCTCTAAAGCAGTAACCTGGCTGCAGAATGGCATTTTCTGGCAAAGGGATGCTGCTTCTGCCAGCCAGCACTGCACTGTTCTTGGTGTCTTGGTGCCATTTTTCACTGTATCCCGTATTCCCAGAATCCAGGGCTATCTCTCAGGGTTCTGAAGGAGTGCTGTATTTGGATTTTTGGCTTCAGTGTGGGAAGTGCATGATGTAACCTGTGGCATCTCAGCTCTAGGCCAGGAACCCTGGAAAAGCAAGCTCTCATTCACGAGGAGCCGCTTCCTCTCGAAAGTCCAGCTGTCTTGCAAGAGGTGCCGCACAGGGTGAGATTTAACCTTACATCATTCTTTGTTGAAATCACCTCTGAGAAGTCTTAATATGCTTCAATGGTTTCTGCAGAACAGCTTATTCCACCCAGAGCAATTCAGTGCATTGTAACATGTACTGGACTGCTTCCTGTAATTGCTGTCTTGTGCTCTGCAAGACTTTTAGCCACTTTTCCTTCAGTTTTCTTGGTAGTTAGCATTTTCTGTTTATCAAGCACAGCATTAGGTTCCTATTTCTGTCTCAGAAATTTGATATGATGTTTCTAGTTAGTTCCGATTCACTTCTCTAGATCTTCATTTAACTTTTAGCCATGTTTCTTCTGCCTCCTGTGGAAATGGACTTAATGCTTTTGCTGTAACTTTATCTTGAAATATTAATCACAAATTAATCATGGTAAATCAAGTTGATGTTTTGCTCTACTAAAATCTTGTGACTGCAGGTCGGAAGAGTTGGGAGCGAACAGCCTGAGGAAGTGGACTGTGGAAGCTGAAGGTTGTCCAGCCAAAGCTGAGTGTGTGGCTCTGACACTGACCAAGGCTGGAAAGAGTTACTGTGTGGACAGAGAATGTTAGAACCAGGTGAGCTTTCACAGGATGAAAGGAGCGAGGAGAGAATCGAATGGAAAGAATTGCTGAGATCAGGTTTGAGCCCTTTCTTTGGGTTTGGGATTTGTTTTGGTTTTTTTGTTACCCAACACTGCTTAGCATTACTACTGTGAGATTTAAAGTTTTCTCCAAAAACTCAGAATGAATTTCCCCACTCTGCCCCACTGGTAGGCACCGCATCTCTTAGAAAAGCTCCTACCCACCATCTTCACTGCCCCAGTTTGAAGTAGTGCTCCAGTTTAGCCCGTAGTAATGGGTCTTACATCCCTTTCTGTTCAGGTAACTACACCATTTTGTTATTGACATATCTGCCAGAGGAGCCTACATTACTCCAGTGTAATTTGTGAGGCAGTTTCTGCTCTAACAAGTTTTTGAATGCTGCTCAACTGCAAGAGAGCTCCTTCTGGATGTTTGAAGGTGACAGAAGAGATGGTCGCATCCCAGGAGCTTGATTTTGGAATGTTTAATGGAATTGGCCCAGTAGCTTTTACTTGTGGGCTTTGCAAGTCTGCCCACAGCAGGTCCAGCCTGTGCTTCAACTTAGAGCCCTCAGTGGGCAGGGAAATGGACCTTGGAGAGATTGTTACAGCTCTACTTAACGCTTTCTGAATTGGGATGATTTTCTGGAAGTAGGCTGTCCATTCTGACCCATTTTCTTCTCTCTCCTTGCAGACTGTAGCTGCTAAAAGGCTGAGGTGAGACCAGGATCTGCAAAATCTCTGACTCTCCATGTCTTCCCAAGGCTGAAGCCGTGTTTGCTGTCAATGACAACCCAGTGGAAGATGCTAAAGACTGAAAACTTTGGGGTTTTTCCCCTGAATCCCACGACACTCTCTGCAGCTGTGCCCTGCATATCTCTTAAAAGAGTTTCCGGCTTTAGAAGGGTTTTACCCTGTGCAATATTGATCTATAAGTCAATGAAAAAGAATCTTACTGTATCAATGTGATGTTACTTGGTTTGAGTTGTTTAATTAAAGCATATCATTGATAAGGGGTTTGAGAATCCCTTGGACAGCCCTTGGGGCTGGCAGCTCTGATTTATTTTCTCTTCATTCCTTTAATGTCGTTCAATTATTTCTTAAGCAATTACTGCAATTTGGATATCCAGTAAGGACAGCAGCATTCCCACTCTGCTGGATTGGGAAATCCAAGCCCAATTCCTTGGAGAGATTGAGGGGATGGGGAGCTGAGCCTCAGGCTGGGTTTTGACAGTGGGAATTCGGTGAGGAAGAAAGAAGAGAGATTTCCCCAAAAAGGGGTTTAGGCCAGTTCTGCTGGCTTTGGGTGCCTCTACCTCCCAAAAATCCTCCTGGTTCAACAGGACTTGAAGAAGCAGCAGGATGTGCTAGGGGCCTGTGCTGAGACCCCCAAACCCTGGTCAGGGAGGCTGGGAAGTGTCAGCTCCAGAGGAACACCAGAGAGGGGCTACGCTGGGACGCCTCAAATTGCAGCCAGAGATGCTGGGCACTGCTGCACCTTTGGGACACTGCAGCGAGGCTCCACTGCCTGATGCAGAGAGCTGTCCCATTATTGTTTGTCGTGCTTAGAAGCGGGCAGGTCATTCCAGCTGCACGGGTTGAAAAGCCCAGGGGAGCAGGTGGAGTCGCAGACGATCACACAGAAGCCAAGCTGGGAGAGGAAATGAGCTGTGCCACAGATTTCTTTTTCCCCAATGCCCCAGCACAGCCCCGGCTGCGGGCGGATCAAGAGCGGCTCGGCCCCAGTGCCCGGCCCGGAGCGGCTCCTGCCGCCCGCCGCCATCCCGGTCCCAGTCCCGGCCCCAACGCCGCCCCGGTGCTCCGGCCCCCAGACGCACAGCCCGCCCGCCGGGGGAGAGGCGGCTGCTCTCGGGACCCCCAGCCGACACCGAGAGGAGCCGAACGAGAAACCCCCAGTCCCACTCCCGGCTCTGCCTCAGTGCCCCGAGCTCCGCCCAGCCCGGGAGCAGCCCGGGCTGGGCTCCAGTGTGAGGGGGGGCCGGCCCGGGGGAGAGGGGCGGGGCCGGCTCGGGGGAGAGGGGCGGGGCCGGCTCGGGGGAGAGGGGCGGGGCCGGCCCGGAGGAGAGGGGCGGGGCCGGCCCGGAGGAGAGGGGCGGGGCCCGCTCGGAGGAGAGGGGCGGGGCCGGCCCGGAGGAGAGGGGCGGGGCCGCGGGCGATGGTCCCACCTACAACTCGGGCAGGGCGGGGAGGGCTCGGGGTGGGGCCGGGGCTCTGTGAGGCACTGCTGCAGATGTGGAAGTGTCTGAGCTGGAGATATGCAGAGAACATCTGAATTCCATACTTGCCCCTTGTGCAATGAAGAACTAAGTTGCACGCGAGGGGAGCAGTATTTATAAACTGTCTCCATATTTCCCTGTCATTCTGGCTGTTTGGATTTAGCCTGGGCTTATCAGCTAGATCATAAACAAGCCAACCCAGCTCCTGAACTCTCAATGAAATGCTTCTACAGACAGACAAGCTAGTAATGATTCCAAAGGAAAAATTGTAAATGAAGGCTAATGATTGCTGGGGAATTTCCTTAGGAACTTCCTTAGGAATGATGAACTTCACACACAGAATTTTGGAGGTGGAATCCAAATTTCAGCCTTGGGCACTTGCAGGAGAAGAGGGATCCTTATCCATAGCAAGGAAAGTCTGGTGCCCCAGTGTGTCAAGTGCTGACAGTGAACTGTCTAGGGAATGAGCAGCAAGTCCCCCCTGCCCTCACACTCAGAGCGGCAGCAGCCACAGGTGTCAGCTATGAGAATGATGAGGACAGGGAACAAAGACAGCTGGGTGCTGTAACGATGATGAGGGGGCGGGTCCTCCCGAGGCTGCTTTAAGAGGGGGTGCCTCAGCTCAGTTCCGCATGGAGCTGCTGGAAGAGAGAGGCTTATGGTGGCCTCCCAGGCATGTCTCATGGAGTGATGGTGAGAGCCTCTCATTGGGTCTGGGGGAGCAACTGGATGCACTTGGGTGTGGGGCTTTGCTTGAAGGAGGTGCTGGGGGGCAAACCTTTGTGCTAGACGGGGCAGCAGCCGGTGAGCCAGTGTGGGTTTGTACAGGGGACTTTCACCTTTTGCTTTTCAATTTTATCTTGCTAATCCCTCCCTGCTGCCCCTGAAAAAAATGGGGGTTATGAGGACAAAGGAAGTTTAAATTGAGGGAAGAAACTCCTGTTTTGTTATTGTCTGTGTTTAAATTGGTGAAAACCCCCCTTTGCCTAGGATTTTAATGAATAGTAGTATTTAAATGTGGTTTTTATTAAATATTATGGTTTTTGGTGGTATATAGTGTTTTGCTTTATTTTTTGGTTGTATTTATTAGATGTAATTTAGTTTTTGAGTGAAGATAACTTAATGGATGAGTTTGTTTGTATTTGAGATAGAATTAATTCGAGTAGCTTTTTAAATAGACTTCTGATAAATGTTATTGAGGTTTTGTTTTTATTTATTGTATGTAGGGATTCAGATTGGGTAGGGCTGGCTTGGGTGATGGAGATTTGGGTGTTTTGTTGGATGCAGCTTTTAATATTTAAAAGTTTTTTCTGTTTAGTTTTTTTAAGGTGGTTTTTACTATTTCACTGTGTAGATTTATTTTGTTTGTTGATGGTGTATGATAAGGGATACGGTCTATTTATTTAATGTTGTATTTCTTACTTCAGGTGTTGATCATGTTTTTTTTTTTAGACTGGGTTTTGTTGTTTGTTTTTTTTTATGGGGTATGATATGTTAAAGGATATGCTTTCTAAGGCTTACCATGGTGTAATGGGATGTAATATGAGGTACAGGGTCTGCTTTCAGTCATTTAGTGGTGTTTATTGTTATTGCGGTGAGTATGTAGTGTTTTGGTTGGTTTGAGGTAGTGTGATGTAGTTAATTTGTTAGGATTTTCTAATACATGTGGTTGGATTATTGTTTCTTTTATTGCAAGGGTTTATTCATTTGGTTTATTTGGTTGCAGTATATGTTTGATAGGTTCAGATAATTTGGGAGATACTGTTCATGGTTAAATTGATCTTTTGGTTTTGTGTGTATATATAGGTGATTTTTTTGTTTGGATGGTTTGAGGCATTATGGGTTTATTGAATTAGGAATAATATTTTTGGTGTTGTTAAGTTTATTTGTGATATTTTTATATTTGCGGCATGATTTGTTTGTTGTTTTGGTGGGTCTTATTTGTTTTATTTTTGCAAACATGGCAGTGATATGGTGGATTTTTTAGGTAGTTTTTTGGGGTAGTGACATTCCTGTTTTGTTGCGGTGTGGATTTTCTACTCTAAGTTTTCAAGCTAGCTTTCTATTTCATTTGTGTGTTATGATTTAAATTATACATACTGTTAGGTGTCAATCCTCTGTGCCCCTGCCTCTATTTCTAGAGCTTTCCCTGCCAGTCTTTCTTAAATCGATATATCATTTGCTGTTTCATATCATCACACTGCTTCTGCTATTCCCATTGGATTTTGTTCTGTACTCCCTGCCCTAAACCCCTCCCTGAGTGCATTTTCATTGGTTGCTTGCTTTGTATTGCCCTGTCTATAAAACGCACGGGAGGACACGTGCCCCCGGTCTTTGGGGTCCAGCTTTTAGTTGTTATGCTTCAGTTATACCTGTAATAAATCTCCTTAGTTTACCCCAAGACCCGTCTCGTCTTCACTTTGTCTCTGCGCGCATAGACTGGCTGAACCAGAGTCCCGGTGGGGAAGTGAGAGCTCCCCGGGGGAAGGTGTCGCACCCCTGAATGTCGCTGCGTGCCCTGGGGTTTAGGAAAACACGCACAGCGACACTGTTTACTAGTTTAGATTTTTTCATGTTGTTAATTAGTTTGGGTTTTTTAGTTATTTTATAGAGTAGTGGTTATTATTTATGAGTTAGTGTAGGTTTTTTTAGTTGTGTTTAGGGTCAGTTGTAGGTCAGTTTTGAGTTCAGCAAGTTGGATTGATTTATATCTTCTGCTAGTTTTTGTGATTTGCTGTGTGGAATTCTCTATGGTTGTTTCCAGTTTTTGTTCTATTTTTATGATGTGATAAGAATTGTTAGTGAAAAGACTCTAGTGTTCTTTGTTTGTATGGTGGAGTTTTTTAGTTTGTGTTCATTTTTTGGTTTTTTTTTGTTAATGGTAATAAAGATTTTTTGGGGGGTTAATTTGTGATTACTTGAAAGATTTTAGGGACATTTAGGCTTTTTTATGTGGGTGTGCTGTATGAAGAGAGTAATTTATTTGTTTTATGTGATGTTGGTGGTGTGGTGGGTAGAGGGCCTTTTTGTAGTAGTTATTTTAAATGTTTGAGGGGTTTTGGCACTTTAGTTACAGTGGGACTTTTAAATTTTATTTTTAGTTAGTTTTTTTAGGTTTTATTACAGTTAACAGTTGTGATTTTTTTTGCTGTGTTAGTAATAGAAGTGGATTTTGATTTTGTATGTAGTGATGGGATTATTGTATATGGCATACTAGTGTTGACTGGGATTTAAATTTCTGTGGTTCTGATGTGTTAGGTTAATATGTTTATGTATTTCAAAACACATGGGATTTTGCTTTTTGTTTGGTTAGAGACAGGCCTTTTTAAGTTTGGGGAGGTTCTGGATGTATATTTGAGTTTTTTTAAAGGAATTGGACGAGGTATTATTTTCATTATATTTAGTAGTTTGATTATGGGTCATCAGAGTTGGCTTTTTTTGGTGCAATTTTTTTTGAGTTTTCTTTTTCAAAGTTCATGTATTTGTGTGGTTAGGGCAGTGGTGTTTCTGGTGTAACTCTAAGCATCCATTGTTGTTTGTGTGTTCCAGCTGCTCTGCTCGTATTACATTGAGACCCCCTTACAGAGCGGCAAACAGCTCTGCTGAGACCGTGCCCTGATGTTTGGTTTTCTTTGTGAGAGCTGACTGAGACACAGCAGCCCGGGGACAGCAGGGAATTCCCCAAGGGCAGGACGGCCTTCCTTTGCACCCGACGCAGATTCTCGTTCCCGGAAGTCCCAGAGATAAGTGGAGGGCTATGAGCCACAGAGGGGATGAAAGCAGGGTGCCGGGTGGGAACTCGCGGAGAGGGGTCTGGAGTCAGCTCTGCAGACCGGGATGGCCCAGATGTGACCCTTTAGGCCACATCGAGGGAAAGTCTCCGTTTTGATCACAGTGCTGAGGTGTGCAGGGCAGAGCAGTCCCAGGCCATGTGGAGTCACTTGTCTGTTGTGCACTCTGTGTCTTTTGGGCGTCTCACATGCAATATCTTCTGCCTTAGCCCTTCAAGGAGCCTCTCGGAAACACCAGGCATCGTTCTTAATACCTCCCTATTCCTCAGCTCGGTGGCTTTGACTTGGGACCTCGCACGCACATCAGAATCACATCTCTCTTCAGAAGCATCCGGTCCCAGGTCTTTTCAGGTCTTGTTCTGAGCTGTACTGACAGCTGTGCACCGCAATGATCCATTGTGGCGGAGTAGGCATTGTAAGAATGCCGAGCTAGGTCGAGGTATCTGACCGTAGGTTTCTCGGGCATCCATCTTTGCGGTTCTCGGACGAAGCAGTTCTGCTGGCGTCTTCTTGCTGCCGGGTTCTTTGAGCGTCATCGGCTCTACATCGGTCTTACCTCGGTCATCTCCTTCCGCATTCTCTCGGCCCTCAGGGTCCTTCTTCTTGCCAAGCCTTTTCTCTCGCTGTTGCGTCCTTCTCGTTTGTGGTGTCCTGTGTCACGGGTGTTGGTGTGCGTTTGGCCCTGCGCTGCTCTGCCCTGCTGCGTAGCCTGGGTGTAGGGGTAATAGGGCATGTCCCGGGGACTTGAAGTTTGCAGTGTAGGGTGTAGTGGGAGCGTAGAGGGTATTTTTAGGTGGGCACAAGATGCCTGGAGGTTTTAAGTTATCCTGCAGTGCTCTGACTTTTGTACTGACTTTCAGATGCAGATGGATTAAATCTGTGGCAGAGGGCCCCATCCTGGGTGAGGGTGTTCTCCTCCTCCACTGCCTGAAGAAGAAGGTTGGTTGGTGTTGGTCTTGGCAGGGGAGGTGTGAATGGTGGCTACATTGCAGCATTGTTCTTTGTGTTTATTTTTAGGTACTAAAGCTGGGTATTGGCAGTAAAGGTCAATGAAGCAAGGTGAGCAGTGACTGGTGGATAGAAGCAGTTTTTATTGCTCAGGTCTTAATTTCTGGTGCAGCTCTAAGCATCCACTGTTGTTTTTTTATTTTAGTTGGTTCACTTGCTGGATGTCCCAGCCCTGGATGCCAGAGGCCAGATGGGTGTAAGCTTAAGGTACACTTGTGGCATACCTTAGTTGGACTGGGGAGGTTGCTGTTTCACACTGTTTCAGCATGCATTTTTGCTTGATTTCTTTGCAGGTGCTGCTGCTGCCCTAGGCATGCCAAGGAACGGAGGAGAGCAGGTGAGGGGGCATTTAGGCAGGGTCGCTCCTGGGCAAGGGGTTAAGCATGTACCTTTTCATTTTGCAGGTATCCTCCGGGCAGCCTCTGGAGTCGAATGTAGATCTAAGATGAGCCAGGACAGCAGTGTGGAGGAGACCTGGGGATTATTCTTCTGGAGGGGATCGTCACATTTTCATTTTCATGGTCCTAGGTGCCCTGTGGAGGTGCAGAGCTGATTTTGGATACGGCAGCACCGAAGCGGACACAGAGAATGTCTCGATGTTGACGGTCCTGATGCGTTCTTTTCAATCAAGAATGGATTTTGTCTACTCATCTCCTGAAAGATAAGTGTTGGGGCTGGTGGTCAGGAGCAGAGGAAAAACTTTTTCTGTTCTAGGAGGCAATTTAAAGTTAGCTGAGACGAGAGGGCTGTAGAGGGATGGACCATTTGGAAGTAAAGGGAGAGCATTTCTCCTCAGCCTCGTTGGAGCCTTCCCTGGCCAGGACAGTTCTGACCCCTCTCCGTGTTCTAGCGAGCTTTGTGGTGTCAGCTATCTTCAGGAGTGCACAGGGTTAGGGTGCACCAGGGGATGCCTGGCCCACCCTGGGATCCGTGTCCTAGGAGGAACCCAAGTTGCAGGTTGTACGGTTCAGCAGGGGCACTTGACAGTGACACACAGAGGCTGAGGGAGGGCTTGAGAGGGAAAGGACTCAAGGGCTAGAGAGCACAGAGTGAAAATAAGGGCTACAAGTTAGAATACAGATATATCAGCCCTCACAGCAGCCCCTCCCAACCCTTGTTGTTCTGAGAGTAGGTGCTGGCAGCAACCCTAATGCAGGACAATGCCAGAACTCGTGAGAAGTGCAGGCAGTAACCCTAAGGCTAGGGTGAGGCAGGAAGTGATAGTGGGGAGCAGCATCCGACAGGGTTGAGTATAACCGGGGGTTTCCCGCCCCAGCCCACCCTGCGATCGTCTGTCTCTCCGCAGCCGGGGATTGCTGCCTGTCCCCGCTCGAGGCGACGGTCGGCTGGGCTTCGTGGCCATTGCCACCGCAAAGAGCTCTTCAGCTCTGTCAGCCTCTGCCCTGACTCAGGGCCATGCTTCGGATAGGAAGGGCAAACTGTGGATGATGTGTCTCGCTTGCGGGACAACTCTTGGGACCCTAACGGTAAAGGCGCGTCCTCGGCTGCAAGCGTAGGGTTCTCGAGAAGTAGGGTTCAGCAGGGGCACTTGATAGTGACACACAGAGCCTGAGGGAGGACTTGAGAGGGAAAGGACTCAAGGGCTAGAGAGCACAGAGTGAAAATAAGGGCTATAGCCAGGGATACAAGTTAGAATACAGATATACCTGCCCTCACAGCATCCCTCCCAACACCCCTGTTTTTCTGAGAGTAGGTGCCGGCAGCAACCCTAATGCAGGACAGTGCCAGAACTCCTGAGAGGTGCAGGCAGTAAGCTGAAGGCTAGGCGAGGCAGAAAGCAGCAGTGGGGTTGTGGATTCCCCTGGGTTTTTTATTAACAGGATATGCCCACCATGGGATCTGTGTCCTGCTCTGGTGAGTGGTCACTGCCCCAAAAACGCGATGAGGACTTTGGCTCTGCAAGTTTGAGCCTCTGAGCGTTGCTAAATCTATTATTCAATGACCCAGGCATTCATAGAAGACAGTGAGTAGCAAAGGGGCAGGTGTTGGTAATTGTGCTGCCAAGGCCTTGTGTTCACATTTGGTTTCCTTTATTGTAGCCGCCTGAGAGACGACAGCCCGGTACCAGTGGGAAATTCCTCAAGGGCGAGGCGGCCTCGTTTTGCACCCGATGCCGATTGGCGTTCCCAGACATCAAAGAGATAAGTGGAGGGCTGTGAGCCACAGAGGGGGCTGAAAGCGGGGTGGCCAGTCAGGAGTCAGCAGGAGGGTTTTTTGAGTCAGATTTGCAGTCTGGGATGGCCAAGATGTGGCCCCTTAGGGACCTAAAGGGAAAGTCTCACTTGATCGAAGTGCTGAACTGTGCAGGGCAGAGCAGTCCCAGGCCATGTGGAGTCACTTGTCTGTTGTGCACTCTGTGTCTTTTGGGCGTCTCACATGCAATGTCTTCTGCCTTAGCTCTTCAAGGAGCCTCTTGGAAACACCAGGCATCGTTCTTAATACCTCCCTATTCCTCAGCTCGGCACCTTTGACACTCGGGACCTCGCGCGCACATCAGAATCGCATCTCTCTTCAGAAGCATCCGGTCCCAGGTCTTTTCAGGTCTTGTTCTGAGCTGTACTGGCAGCTGTGCACAGCAGTGATCCCTTATGGCGGATTAGGCCTCGTAAGAAGGCCGAGCTAGGTCGAGGTATCTGACCGTAGGTTTCTCGGGCATCCATCTTTGCGGTTCTCGGACGAAGCAGTTCTGCTGGCGTCTTCTTGCTGCTGGGTTCTTCGAGCCTCATCGGCTCACCATCGGTCTTACCTCGATCGCCTGCTTTCACATTTTCTTGATCCTTAGTCATTCTGGATCATTCATCTTGCCGAGCCTTTTCTCTCGCTGTTGCGTCCTTCTCGTTTGTGGTGTCCTGTGTCACGGGTGTTGGTGTGTGTTTGGCCCTGCGCTGCTCTGCCCTGCTGCGTAGCCTGGGTGTAGGAGTAATAGGACATGTCTTGGGGACTTGAATTTTGCAGTGTAGGGTGTAGTTGGAGCGTAGAGGGTATTTCTAGATGAGCACAAGATGCCTGGAGCTTTTAAGTTATCCTGCAGCGCTCTGACTTTTGTGCTAACTCTCTTTAAGCTGCGGATGGATTAGATCCATGGCAGAGGGCCCCATTCCAGGTGAGGGGCTCTGCCCCATGCAGGTCAGTCACCGTTTGTCTTCAGAGGGGCAGCGTAAATGGTGGCTGTGTTACAGCGCTGTTCTTTGCATTTGTTTTTAGGAAGCATGGCTGGATAGCGGCAGCCAAGGTGAAGCAAACAAGGTGAGCGTTGATTGGTGGACAGAATCAGTTGCTGTTGCTCAAGTCTCTCTTGATGGTGTAACTGTAAGTGTCCATTATGGTGTGTTTTAGGGGGTCCACTCGCATCACGCCGAACTCCGCTCAGCGACCGGACGACGGAGCTGCTTCGCCTCTCTCGTGAGCCGTCGGGGAGCACGACAGGACTCCGTGATGAAGCCTCCATCTTCTCCGTTTGAAGGTGCCGTCCGGACTGCGGTAAGGGCCGAGGCGTTGCGGTGGGTCGGGGAGGTAGGGAGGAGGAGCGAGGGTCCACTCAAGTTTCAGCCGTGCCGCATCACCTCGTCTCCTCTTAAGCCAGGTATACCCTGTGACCTTGGCGTGGGGCTCAAGGATCCGGGCCTTTTCGGGAGATGGTGAGTAGCAGAATTGTCAGGTGTTGGCAGTAGTGCTGCCAAGGCCACGTGTTCACGTTTGGTTTCCTTTATTCTAGCCGCCTGAGAGACGACAGCCCGGTACCAGCGGGAAATTCCTCAAGGGCGAGGCGGCCTTGTTTTGCACCCGATGCCGATTGGTGTTCCCAGACATCAAAGAGATAAGTGGAGGGCTGTGAGCCACAGAGGAGTTGAAAGCGGGGTGGCCGGTTGGGTTTTTTGAGTCAGATTTGCAGTCTGGGATGGCCAAGATGTGGCCCCTTGGCCTACTAAAAGGTAAAGTCTCACTTTTGATAGCAGTGCTGAACTGTGCAGGGCAGAGCAGTCCCAGGCCATGTGGAGTCACTTGTCTGTTGTGCACTCTGTGTCTTTTGTGTGTCTTGCCTTTCGTGTCGTTGTCCCTACAAGGGGCCTTTTGGAAACCCTGGCTTGTGTCTTAGCATTTGTAATCTCTGCGTTCCTCAGCTCGGTGGCTTTGACTCGGGACCTCGCACGCACATCAGAATCACATCTCTCTTCAGAAGCATCCGGTCCCAGGTCTTTTCAGGTCTTGTTCTGAGCTGTACTGACAGCTGTGCACCGCAATGATCCATTGTGGCGGAGTAGGCATTGTAAGAATGCCGAGATAGGTCGAGGTATCTGACCGTAGGGTTCTCGGGCATCCATCTTTGCGGTTCTCGGACGAAGCAGTTCTGCTGGCATCTTCTTGCTGCCGGGTTCTTTGAGCCTCATCGGCTCTACATCGGTCTTATCTCGGTCATCTCCTTCCGCATTCTCTCGGCCCTCAGGGTCCTTCTTCTTGCCGAGCCTTTTCTCTCGCTGTTGCGTCCTTCTCGTTTGTGGTGTCCTGCATCACGGGTGTTGGTGTGCGTTTGGCCCTGCGCTGCTCTGCCCTGCTGCATAACCTGGGTGTAGGGGTAATAGGACATGTCCCGGGGACTTGAAGTTTGCAGTGTAGGGTGTAGTGGGAGCGTAGAGGGTATTTTTAGGTGGGCACAAGATGCCTGGAGCTTTTAAGTTATCCTGCAGCGCTCTGACTTTTGTCCTAAATTTTTTTCAGATGCGGATGGATTTTTCCCTGGCAGAGCACCCCAAGGAGGAAACGGTTGTGGGTGAGAGACTTGCACACTGAAGGTACCTTGGAAAATGTGTAGCTTTGTCCTGGATTTTGGGGTTTTTTAAAATTTTCTACAAGGTTTTAAATATGAGCTTGTTAGAATTTAATGGTAAGGACTGAAAACGGGTTGGCTGCCAAGTTATACATAACAAAGTCAACTTTTTTGAATATCTGTGAGGCTTCTATTTTGTTTTTGAGACTTTCCTTTTTTGCTGACTTTTGCTCTCACTCTCACGTCTTTCCCTTTCGCTCTCACTCTCACGTCTTTCCCTTTCGCTCTCACTCTCACTCCTTTCCCTTTCGCTCTCACTCTCACTCCTTTCCCTTTCGCTCTCACTCTCACTCCTTTCCCTTTCGCTCTCACTCTCACTCCTTTCCCTTTCGCTCTCACTCTCACTTCTTTCCCTTTCGCTCTCACTCTCACTTCTTTCCCTTTCGCTCTCACTCTCACTCCTTTCCCTTTCGCTCTCACTCTCACTCCTTTCCCTTTCGCTCTCACTCTCACTTCTTTCCCTTTCGCTCTCTTTCTCTCTCTCTCTAACTTTCTGTTTCTCTCTCTCTCTCTCTCTCTCTCTAACTTCATTTCTGTTTCTGTCTTTTTCTAGTTCTCTCTCTAACTTTATTTCTCTTTCTCTCTATTTCTAGTTCTCTCTCTAACTTTATTTCTCTTTCTCTCTATTTCTAGTTCTCTCTCTAACTTTAACTTTATTTCTCTCTATTTCTAGTTCTCTCTCTAACTTTAACTTTATTTCTCTCTATTTCTAGTTCTCTCTCTAACTTTATTTCTCTCTCACTCTCCCTCTTTTTCTCTTTCGCTCTCACTCTCCCTCTTTTTCTCTTTCGCTCTCACTCTCCCTCTTTTTCTCTTTCGCTCTCACTCTCCCTCTTTTTCTCTTTCGCTCTCACTCTCCCTCTTTTTCTCTTTCGCTCTCACTCTCACTTCTTTCCCTTTCGCTCTCACTCTCACTTCTTTCCCTTTCGCTCTCACTCTCACTTCTTTCCCTTTCGCTCTCTTTCTCTCACTTCTTTCCCTTTCGCTCTCTTTCTCTCACTTCTTTCCCTTTCGCTCTCTTTCTCTCACTTCTTTCCCTTTCGCTCTCTTTCTCTCACTTCTTTCCCTTTCGCTCTCTTTCTCTCACTTCTTTCCCTTTCGCTCTCTTTCTCTCTCTCTCTAACTTCATTTCTGTTTCTGTCTATTTCTAGTTCTCTCTCTAACTTTATTTCTCTCTCTCACTTTATTTCTAGTTCTCTCTCTAACTTTATTTCTCTCTCTCACTTTATTTCTAGTTCTCTCTCTAACTTTATTTCTCTCTCTAACTTTATTTCTCTCTCTCACTTTATTTCTAGTTCTCTCTCTAACTTTAACTTTATTTCTCTCTCACTCTCCCTCTTTTTCTCTTTCGCTCTCACTCTCACTTCTTTCCCTTTCGCTCTCACTCTCACTTCTTTCCCTTTCGCTCTCACTCTCACTTCTTTCCCTTTCGCTCTCTTTCTCTCTCTTCTTTCCCTTTCGCTCTCTTTCTCTCTCTTCTTTCCCTTTCGCTCTCTTTCTCTCTCTCTCTCTAACTTTCTGTTTCTCTCTCTCTCTCTCTCTCTCTCTAACTTCATTTCCGTTTCTCTCTCTCTCACTTTATTTCTAGTTCTCTCTCTAACTTTATTTCTCTTTCTCTCTATTTCTAGTTCTCTCTCTAACTTTAGTTCTCGTTCTCTCTATTTCTAGTTCTCTCTCTAACTTTAGTTCTCGTTCTCTCTATTTCTAGTTCTCTCTCTAACTTTAGTTCTCGTTCTCTCTATTTCTAGTTCTCTCTCTAACTTTAGTTCTCGTTCTCTCTATTTCTAGTTCTCTCTCTAACTTTAGTTCTCGTTCTCTCTCTAACTCTATTTCTAGTTCTCTCTATTTCTCGTTCTCTCTCTAACTTTATTTCTCGTTCTCTCTATTTCTCGTTCTCTCTCTAACTTTATTTCTCGTTCTCTCTATTTCTCGTTCTCTCTCTAACTTTATTTCTCGTTCCCTCTATTTCTCGTTCTCTCTCTAACTTTATTTCTCTCTATTTCTCGTTCTCTCTCTAACTTTAACTTTATTTCTCTCTATTTCTAGTTCTCTCTCTAACTTTAACTTTATTTCTCTCTATTTCTAGTTCTCTCTCTAACTTTAACTTTATTTCTCTCTATTTCTAGTTCTCTCTCTAACTTTAACTTTATTTCTCTCTATTTCTAGTTCTCTCTCTAACTTTAACTTTATTTCTCTCTATTTCTAGTTCTCTCTCTAACTTTATTTCTCGTTCTCTCTATTTCTAGTTCTCTCTCTAACTTTATTTCTCCTTCTCCAGCGCCCAGCCTGGACTTGCTCTGTGGGGGGGCCTGTTCCATCTGCCTGAACCAAGGACATCCTGCCCAGGTTTGACACTTGACTCCCGTTGTTTTTCCTCTTGCAGGCAGCTGGCAAAAGAGGAGAGAGCCCCTGCGAGGCGGAGCCCCTGGAATGCCCTGTCCCGGTCTGAGGTTCCCACTTTTCTCTCCAACTCCCGGAGAATTGCTGGAGCAGAACCAGAGAGAGTCCATTTTATTTCCTGCCTTTTCCAATAAACGGTGACTTTCAGCTGGAGTGTGTTCCTGGTGTCATCCTCCTCCTCCTCCTCCCTGGATTTGTAAATAAATGTCCTGATTTTGGCCAAGGAGAATTTTGTTGTTCCAGGCATTGTGGCTCTTTTGTTTCATTGAAACTTCCCAACTCTGCTGAGACTTTGAGATGTCAAATACAAGTAAGACTGGAGTTTCTTGGGATTGTTACTCACACAAAATAGGGATCCTTCTTGGACAGGAGTAACTTGACGTGTTTAATGCCGCTTCCCTTTAAAATCAGAGCAGGGGAAGCAGATTTGAAATCATCATTCCATGAACTTGCACCAAATTCCTCCAAAGCTGCAAAAGTTTTCCTTGTTAGAAATTCCTGAGCTTGTTTTCCAGGCAAGCTGGGATTTAGATGTTCTTTGTTCCTTGGATTTGCTGGTTTTCCTCTCTCTCATTTTAGTAAAGGATTTTTTTTTTTCATATTTTCCATGCTGATTGGAATTTTTGTACTGCTCAGGGCACATTGCCAAGGAAATGTACCAATTTCATGTTGGTAAATCAGGCATTGTTCAGCACCATATGCCCACAAGTCTGTAAATTCCCAGGGAAACTTGCTAAGTGTTGAATTGCCATAATGAATCTCTTTGTAAAGTTGATTATACTTTTTTATTTTTAATTACTTTGAATTTTTTATGTAGGGTTTTTTTTTAATAAGTGAGGTCTTTTTGTATTTTTAAATTTTTTCTTTCAAAAATTTTCCTTTGTAATTTTTCCTTTGTAATTTTTCCTTTGTAATTTTTCCTTTGTAATTTTTCTCCTTTTTATTTTTTCCTTTTTATTTTTTCCTTTTTATTTTTTCCTTTTTATTTTTTCCTTTTTATTTTTTCCTTTTTATTTTTTCCTTTTTATTTTTTCCTTTTTATTTTTTCCTTTTTATTTTTTCCTTTTTATTTTTTTCCTTTTTATTTTTTTCCTTTTTAATTTTTCCTCTTTTTTTCTCTCTTTAACTTTTTCCTTTTTAATTTTTTCCTTTTTATTTTTTTCCTTTTTAATTTTTTCCTTTTTATTTTTGCTTTTTATTTCTAATTTTTCCTTTTTAACTTTTTAATTTTATTTGTTTCTGTGTTTTACTTGAAATTTTATTTGAAAACTTTTTTTTTTTTCTTCATGTTTTCTTTGTGTTGGTGTGTTTTGTTTTGCTTTGGTTTGGTTTGGTTTGGTTTTTTGCTCTCTCTCTACTCTTTTATCTACTTTTTTATAGCCCAAGTATGTAGAAGTTTGGCTGGTGGGAACAGAGGAGGTGACAAATGAAATCCATGTCCACTCCACGTCCGGATAGAATTGAGAGTGCAGCTAGAGAAATCTCTGTATTTTCTGCTAAATTAGAAATCCTGAACAGAGAAAGCTCTAAAGACCAAGGGGCCTTCTTTTTTCTTTTTCCTTTTTCCCCCGAACAATTCTCATTGTAGCCATTTACAGGATCAGGAACATTACCTTGAAGTCGAGGTGTATTTCACAGGTAGCGAGAAAACAAAGTAGACTTGATCTTGTAACTCTCATTGTTTAGTAACAAAGAAATCCAAAACAAAACAAACAACATAAAAAAAAAAAAAAAAATCCACCAACCCCACAAAAGAACAGAGAAAGAGAAATTATACCAATATTATTTTAATTTAAAACCACTTTCTCCCTTAGAAAACCAGGCTAATGTAATTCTGCTTAATTGGGGTGCTGTCGTGTTTAGGTTACTGAATTAATAGAGTTTAAAACATACAGCAATAAACACGAATTTTAAAAACTAAGTACAAAAATATGAATATATATAATAAAACAAATATAAATATGAAAAATAATATCGTAAGTAAATGCAATCTATAATATTTCTCATTACTTATATTATATACAGTAGTCTATATATTACATCCATAGATATGACTAGAAAAAAGACATGGTAATTATCAATATTAAAATAATAAATGTAAAGAAATAATGGAATAGAGCTTAAAACAGAGGGGGTTTTTTGGTTTGAATTTGCTTGGTGGCAGGGGTTCTCTTTTAAGCGGCGGCCGGGTGTCTTTCGGGGCGTTTCTTTTAGGGGGTTTCTGTGCACGTTCTCTTCGGGGGTCCCTGTCTGCTGTGGACACAGCGCGGTACTGCAGCTCTGCCCCGGGCCCGTCCCAGTGCTGCCGCCTTGTGGACACAGCGCGGTGCTGCAGCTCTGCCCCGTGCCCGTCCCAGTGCTGCCGCCCTGTGGACACAGCGCGGTACTGCAGATGTTCATCCCAGGGGAGTTGCTGGCTTGGCTAGAATTGGTTTCCCAGTAAAACTGGGGGTTGTCTAGAAAACCTGAATTTGTGGGAGGCACTGGGTTTGTTTTCCCTATCCCTGCATCACAGTCAAGAACACTCCTGGAGCTGTGTTAGGCAGTGGAAGGAGGGGAGAGCTGCATTTATTGAATTCCTTTGTTGTTGTTATTGTTGTATTTTTTCATGCTATTTTATTTTATTGTGTTTTAGATTTTCATGTTTTTTTATTTTGACTTTTAAAAAATATTTTAATGTTTCCTCAAATTTTTAATTTTTCGATTTTTAGTTTACTTTTATATTTTATAGTTATGATTTCACTTTTTATTTTATTTTCAATACCTTTTAAATTTTTATTTAGATTTATGTTTTATTTTTATGTTTGCGGTTGTTTTGTATTTTTTAATGTTTCCTTAGTAATTTTTCCTTTGTCATTTTTTCCTTTGTCATTTTTTCCTCTATAATTTTTCCACTATAATTTTTTCCTTTTTAATTTTTTATTTTTTATTTTTCTCTTTTTAATTTTTCTCCTTTTTAATGTTTTCCTTTCTAATTTTTTCCTTTCTGATTTCTCCTTTCTCGATTTTGTCAGGCACCCCCCTTTAAAACCGGGGTGCCTTCGGCCGTGCCACAACAAAGATGGCGGCCCAACAGGAAATGGTTTCAGCCACAAACAAGATGGCAGCCGGAAGTATGGGCAGCCACCTAATGCCCCGCTCAAGATGGCGGCTCGTCGAGCCGCCTTCGACCTTCCAAAGACGGCGGCCAAAAAAGGCGGGAAAACACAAGGACCACCCATGGGCGTCGACCCAACTGCCTGCGCCCGACCCCGAAAACGGCGCCGCTCAGGAACAATTTTCAGCGTCGCTTCCCGGCGCGAGGGAGCTGTGTGCCCGCTGTGCCGCGCCGCGGTGCGGTTGCGGCAGCCATTTTGGTGAGGCGCCTGAGTAACCAGCTACCCGGGGCCTTCGGGGGTGCCACAAAAAAGATGGCGGCTCTACCGGATGTGTCTTCACCACAACCAAGATGGCGGCTACAACGGGCGGAAGTAACGTTTATATAGGGTTTATATAGGGTTTGGACCCTATAGCCGCGGCCGAACCAAGGCTCTGCTGCAGGTGTATTCGAGACATCTTTCCTCTTTGTTTGACAGAAGGAAGAGGGGAAAAAAAAAAAAAAAAAAAAAAAAAAAGAGGAAGAAAAAACGGGAGCAGTTCCGGGGCGGTCCCGGGGCGGTCCCGGGGCGGTGTGCGCCGTCACTGCCGCCTTCTCGGCGGGCGATTCCAAGGCGCTGTCGGGCTCTCTGCCGGCCGGTCGGCGGGCGGGCGGCCGGGACGCGATGGCGCTGTGCCCGGAGCTGGAGCGCTCGCTGTCGCTGCTGCAGCCGGGCGCCGACCGGGCCCAGCAGCAGCAGGAGCGGCGGGCGGACGCGGCCCCCACGCCCATGGTGTTCATGTGCGCCGGCTGCGGGCGCCCCGTGGGCGACACCCGCACCTGGGGTTCAGTGTCGAGGACAGCGGTCCCATCCTGCTGCGCAGTGAGTACCAGCGCTGCCACCCCCGTGCCGCCGCGGTCGCTGCCGCCGTGCCTCCTGCCCTGCCTCCCGCCGCAGCTGCGGCCGCCAGCGTCGCCGCGGACCCGGGGCGGAAGGGCTCCGAGCTCCCCGGAGAGTGCGGATGGTGAGGGCCGGGCCTGGCTGGACACAGTCCCGGGGGAGTCGGGGTTCCCGGCGCTGGGGACCGGCAAAGGGCCCGGAGCGCTCGTGTGGCCCGAGAGCCCCTGGAGCACTTATCTGGGGTGGGCTGTACAAGCCGCGTATGGCCTAAGGGAGAGGGATTTCTCACAAGGACATGTAGTGATGGACAAGGGAGGCAGCTTTAGATTAAATGTCGGGAAGAAATTTTTCCCTGCGAGGGCGGTGAGGCCGTGGTACAGGTTCCCCAGAGAAGCTGTGGCTGCCCCTGTGTCCCTGGAAGTGCCCAAGGCCAGGTTGGACGGGGCTTGGAACACCCTGGGATAGTGGAAGCTGTCCCTGCCCAGGGCCGGGGGTGGAATGGGGTGAGCTTGAAGGCCCCTTCCACAATTCAGCGATTCTGATGGTCTTGGTCTTGCTGAGGTTAGCCAGCCTGAGGAGCTGATGCAAATTCAGGCTAAAAGATGAGTGCTCATCATTTACACTGTGTAAAGCATGAATGAAAGGTTAAAAAAGTTCTAATGCATGATTTAAAATTTTTTTTTTATTTTTAAGAAAAGGGATGGGGAGAGGTGCCTCCTTTTATTTTCTTCTGAATAAATGTTATTCCTTGCTTGCAGCATGGTAGAAACCCTACTCTGCTCTGGCTGCTCCAGGACCCTTGGCAGCAGATACATGCACGCCTCAAGGCATCTCGACTGCAAGAGGGATTTGTTCTGTGTCCGTACTGACTCTGTTGAAAGGTAAGTGCAGAATGTTTATGGGTCAGCCTGCCAGCTCCACTGCACTCACCAGGCATGGCACTGAGGGTGCTCCTGTTACATCTCTGGCAAGGCTGGAGGGAGCGTCTTCTGCTGCTCTGTCCCACGGTGGTTTTCTGTATTGGTGCTGTTGGCATCCCAGTGCTCAGCTGTAGGGAACATCACCTGTGTAAGGCACATCCTAGAAAAAGAACCAAAACAAACCAACCTGGCCTGCCTTTTGTGTGGGAAGTTGCATTCCAGCCCAGAAAATATCACCAGGTCCAGGGCACTGGAGGGTTCCTTCGCATTTGATTGGAAGAGTTCACAAACCAAGCACCAAAGAGGCCTGGCTGGAGCCTGTTAGGGGTCCGCATGATCAGCAGGGAGTGTGGCCAGAGGGGCTCGGGCAGGACTTGGGGTGGCTCTGCCCTGTGCTGGCCACATCTGCTCTGTCCTTGCTAAGATGGGCAAAGGCAACTCTGACAACTGAGTACGTGCTTGAGACTCTCACTCAGCTGTCTTAAAATCTGTCTGGAAAATGAAAGTGTGCTTGGGTTTAGTTGGTTTATAGCACTTCAAAGGGGTTATTAAAAACTGTATCCTCAATTAAGGCTCCGCACCAGAGTCCTTTTGTGCAGGCATTGTCCTAATAGACAGTGGTTGTTCATCTGGACTGGTTTTAATGTCTCTTTTTTTTTTCTGAAGTTCCCATTTATTTTGCTGTATTGCTGTGGATATTCCCCTTGGTACTCTGGACAGGGTTTGGAGATTTTTTTCTTCATTCCACTGCTAGAGTACTTTTTTTATTGCATGGCAGTAAAATTCTCTCATGCACTAACTTGGCTGCAGAATGGCATTTTCTGGCAAAGGGATGCTGCTTCTGCCTGCCAGCACTGCACTGTTCTTGGTGTCTTGGTGCCATTTTCCACTGTATCCCGTATCCCCAGAATCCACGGCTGTCTCTCGGGGTTCTAAAGGAGTGCTGTGTTTGGATTTTTGGCTTCAGAGTGGGAAGTGCTCTGTAACCTGATGTAACCTGTGGCATCTCAGCTGTAGGCCAGGAACCCTGGAAAAGCAAGCTCGCATTCACGAGGAGCCGCTTACTCTTGAAAGCCCAGCTGTCTTGCAAGAGGTGCCGCACAGGGTGAGTTTTAACCTTACATCATTCTTTGTTGAAATCACCTCTGAGAAGTCTTAATATGCTTCAATGGTTTCTGCAGAACAGCTTATTCCACTCAGAGCAATTCAGTGCATTGTAACATGTACTGGACTGCTTCCTGTAATTGCTGTCGTCGTGCTCTGCAAGACTTTTAGCCACTTTTCCTTCAGTTTTCTTGGTAGTTAGCATTTTCTGTTTATCAAGCACAGCATTAGGTTCCTCTGGCTGTCTCAGAAATTGGATCAGTTGTTTCTAGTTCGTTCTGATTCACTTCTCCAGATCTTCATTTAACTTTTAGCCATGTTTCTTCTGCCTCCTGTGGAAATGGACTTAATGCTTTTGCTGTAACTTTATCTTGAAATAGTAATCATAAATGAATCATGGTAAATCAGGTTGATGTTTTGCTCTACTAAAATCTTGTGACTGCAGGTAGGAAGAGTTGGGAGCGAACAGTCTGAGGAAGTGGACTGTGGAAGCTGAAGGTTGTCCAGCCAAAGCTGAGTGTGTGGCTCTGACACTGACCAAGGCTGGAAAGAGTTACTGTGTGGACAGAGAATGTTAGAGCCGGGTGAGCTTTCACAGGATGAAAGAAGCGAGGAGAGAATCGAATGGAAAGAATTGCTGAGATCAGGTTTGAGCCCTTTCTTTGGGTTTGGGATTTGTTTGTGGTTTTTTTGTTACCTAACACTACCTAGCACTTACTTACTTACTTACTGTGAGATTTGAAGTTTTCTCCAAAAACTCAGAATGAATTTCCCCACTCTGCCCCACTGGTAGCAGCACACAGGAGAACAGAGCCTGTGGTTTGGATCTTGAGGGAGTTCCAGCAGTACAAGCTATGAGTTACCATGTTTCTCCCAAATTTACATCCAGCAAATCTGAGGAATTACCTCTTGCCTGAGCATTCCTGGTCTCTGTGACTCTTTAGTAAGAGACAGCTGGGACTGGCCAAGCTGAGACAGGATCTGTTCCTGTCAAACCATCTATTTCCCATGCGGATGAGAATCTGGGGGGCAAGTGCCCACATCACTCCTCACAAATGCCCACACATACTTCTGGGGCTGCTGTATCTATCTGCTGGATTTGTCAGCGCCAGCATTTGCGAAGGATCACCTTGTGAGCAACTCAAAAGACAGATAAATAGAGGCAGCAGCAATTGTCTTGAGTTTACCTTATGGTAAGGCTTATGGATATTTTTAATCACTATAAGAAGGCTTATGGATATTTTTGATCACTTTCTTAGCACTTGCAATTACCCCTGCTACCACACAAAAGAAACCGAGGAACAGGAAAGCTCCGCTCTGTATCTCTGGCAGAAGAAAAGCCAGCAAACCAGTTTGCGTTCACCCCGATTCCTAGTCCTGTGCTGCAAGTACAGAAATATCTTGAGCCTTTGGGAGGGGGACTGGGACTGTGGAACCCAGCTGCATGTGTCTCCTAGGCCACGTTTTTCTTGGAAGCACCTTTCCTAGTTTCACTGCTTTTTGGAAATGAACTGTTCTGAGCAGAACCAGTACCTTCAGACTCAGGGTCTGAAAACAAAACAACCATAAAAACCACTAAAAAGCCCCAAACCCCACTGCCTAAGAGAACAAAGAAAGAGAAAATATACCGGGATTATTTTAATAAACCTGAATTTGTGGGAGGCACTGGGTTTGTTTTCCCTTCGTGCGGCAGCACGAAGTTTGCACGCATTTTGCTGCCGCTTTGGCTCTCAAGAACTGGAAATGCCTGGATTTCTGCGTGGTTTCCCCAGGTTCTCCTATTTAGCAGGAGCTGCACGGTGAGGTCGGTGTTCTGAGGGAGGCCCTGGCACAGCTGCCAAAGGCCGGGAACGTGGAGTGTGCAGGGAGCATCCGGGGGGCTTCTCCCCCCTGAGTTTCTCCCGGGGTGTGCTGCCTGCACTGCTGGATGTTGGACCCGGCTTTGGGCCGTTCTCCTGCGGTCCCAGCACTGAGTGCTGCCCCTGTGGCCAGACCTTGCCGTGTGCCGGCACCAAACCCGGGCAGCCGGGGCTGCTTTTCCAGCCCTTTGGTGCCACGGGCGGCCCCCGATTGCCGGAGCTCCCCGGCACCCGGCCTGGACTCACTCTGTGGGGGGGCCTGTTCCATCTGCCTCAACCGAGGACATCCTGCCCAGGTTTGACACTTGACTCCCGTTGTTTTTCCTCTTGCAGGCAGCTGGCAAAAGAGGAGAGAGCCCCTGCGAGGCAGAGCCCCTGGAATGCCCTGTCCTGGTCTGAGGTTCCCACTTTTATCTCCGACTCCCGGAGAATTGCTGGAGCAGAACCAGAGAGTGTCCATTTTATTTCCTGCCTTTTCCAATAAACGGTGACTTTCAGCTGGAGTGTGTTCCTGGTGTTATCCTCCTCCTCCTCCTCCCTGGATTTGTAAATAAATGTCCTGATTTTGGCCAAGTAGAATTTTGTTGTTCCAGGCATTGTGGCTCTTTTGTTTCATTGAAACTTCCCAACTCTGCTGAGACTTTGAGATGTCAAATACAAGTAAGACTGGAGTTTCTTGGGATTGTTACTCACACAAAATAGGGATCCTTCTTGGACAGGAGTAACTTGACGTGTTTAATGCCGCTTCCCTTTAAAATCAGAGCAGGGGAAGCAGATTTGAAATCATCATTCCATGAACTTGCACCAAATTCCTCCAAAGCTGCAAAAGTTTTCCTTGTTAGAAATTCCTGAGCTTGTTTTCCAGGCAAGCTGGGATTTAGATGTTCTTTGTTCCTTGGATTTGCTGGTTTTCCTCTCTCTCATTTTAGTAAAGAATTTTTTTTTTTTCATATTTTCCATGCTGATTGGAATTTTTGTACTGCTCAGGGCACATTGCCAAGGAA
Source organism: Prinia subflava (assembly GCF_021018805.1). Lineage (NCBI taxonomy): Eukaryota > Metazoa > Chordata > Aves > Passeriformes > Cisticolidae > Prinia > Prinia subflava. Next base: position 65,799 of record NW_026961073.1, on the reverse strand, counting down.
ATGTACCAATTTCATGTTGGTAAATCAGGCATTGTTCAGCACCATATGCCCACAAGTCTGTAAATTTCCAGGGAAACTTGCTAAGTGTTGAATTGCCATAATGAATCTCTTTGTAAAGTTGATTATACTTTTTTCTTTATTTTTAATTACTTTGAATTTTTTATGTAGGGTTTTTTTTTAATAAGTGATGTCTTTTTGTATTTTTAAATTTTTTCTTTTAAGAAATTTTCTATTTTAATTTTTCCTTTGTAATTTTTCCTTTGTAATTTTTCCTTTGTAATTTTCCTATTTTATTTTTTCCTTTTTACTTTTTTCCTTTTTATTTTTTCCTTTTTATTTTTTTCCTTTTTATTTTTTCCTCTTTTTTTCTCTCTTTAACTTTTTCCTTTTTAATTTTTTCCTTTTTATTTTTTTCCTTTTTAATTTTTTCCTTTTTAATTTTTTCCTTTTTATTTTTTTCCTTTTTAATTTTTTCCTTTTTAATTTTTTTCTTTTTATTTTTTCCTTTTTATTTTTTCCTTTTTATTTTTTTCCTTTTTACTTTTTTCCTTTTTATTTTTTTCCTTTTAATTTTTGCTTTTTATTTTCTTTCTTTCTAATTTTTCCTTTTTAACTTTTTAATTTTATTTTTTTCTGTGTTTTACTTGAAATTTTATTTGAAAACTTTTTTTTTTTCTTCATGTTTTCTTTGTGTTGGTGTGTTTTGGTTTGGTTTGGTTTGGTCTGGTTTGGTTTGGTTTGGTTTGGTTTGGTTTGGTTTGGTTTGGTTTGGTTTTTTCCTCTCTCTCTACTCTTTTATCTACTTTTTTATAGCCCAAGTATGTAGAAGTTTGGCTGGTGGGAACAGAGGAGGTGACAAATGAAATCCATGTCCACTCCACGTCCGGATAGAATTGAGAGTGCAGCTAGAGAAATCTCTGTATTTTCTGCTAAATTAGAAATCCTGAACAGAGAAAGCTCTAAAGACCAAGGGGCCTTCTTTTTTCTTTTTCCTTTTTCCCCCGAACAATTCTCATTGTAGCCATTTACAGGATCAGGAACATTACCTTGAAGTCGAGGTGTATTTCACAGGTAGCGAGAAAACAAAGTAGACTTGATCTTGTAACTCTCATTGTTTAGTAACAAAGAAATCCAAAACAAAACAAACAACATAAAAAAAAAAAAAAAAATCCACCAACCCCACAAAAGAACAGAGAAAGAGAAATTATACCAATATTATTTTAATTTAAAACCACTTTCTCCCTTAGAAAACCAGGCTAATGTAATTCTGCTTAATTGGGGTGCTGTCGTGTTTAGGTTACTGAATTAATAGAGTTTAAAACATACAGCAATAAACACGAATTTTAAAAACTAAGTACAAAAATATGAATATATATAATAAAACAAATATAAATATGAAAAATAATATCGTAAGTAAATGCAATCTATAATATTTCTCATTACTTATATTATATACAGTAGTCTATATATTACATCCATAGATATGACTAGAAAAAAGACATGGTAATTATCAATATTAAAATAATAAATGTAAAGAAATAATGGAATAGAGCTTAAAACAGAGGGGGTTTTTTGGTTTGAATTTGCTTGGTGGCAGGGGTTCTCTTTTAAGCGGCGGCCGGGTGTCTTTCGGGGCGTTTCTTTTAGGGGGTTTCTGTGCACGTTCTCTTCGGGGGTCCCTGTCTGCTGTGGACACAGCGCGGTACTGCAGCTCTGCCCCGGGCCCGTCCCAGTGCTGCCGCCTTGTGGACACAGCGCGGTGCTGCAGCTCTGCCCCGTGCCCGTCCCAGTGCTGCCGCCCTGTGGACACAGCGCGGTACTGCAGATGTTCATCCCAGGGGAGTTGCTGGCTTGGCTAGAATTGGTTTCCCAGTAAAACTGGGGGTTGTCTAGAAAACCTGAATTTGTGGGAGGCACTGGGTTTGTTTTCCCTATCCCTGCATCACAGTCAAGAACACTCCTGGAGCTGTGTTAGGCAGTGGAAGGAGGGGAGAGCTGCATTTATTGAATTCCTTTGTTGTTGTTATTGTTGTATTTTTTCATGCTATTTTATTTTATTGTGTTTTAGATTTTCATGTTTTTTTATTTTGACTTTTAAAAAATATTTTAATGTTTCCTCAAATTTTTAATTTTTCGATTTTTAGTTTACTTTTATATTTTATAGTTATGATTTCACTTTTTATTTTATTTTCAATACCTTTTAAATTTTTATTTAGATTTATGTTTTATTTTTATGTTTGCGGTTGTTTTGTATTTTTTAATGTTTCCTTAGTAATTTTTCCTTTGTCATTTTTTCCTTTGTCATTTTTTCCTCTATAATTTTTCCACTATAATTTTTTCCTTTTTAATTTTTTATTTTTTATTTTTCTCTTTTTAATTTTTCTCCTTTTTAATGTTTTCCTTTCTAATTTTTTCCTTTCTGATTTCTCCTTTCTCGATTTTGTCAGGCACCCCCCTTTAAAACCGGGGTGCCTTCGGCCGTGCCACAACAAAGATGGCGGCCCAACAGGAAATGGTTTCAGCCACAAACAAGATGGCAGCCGGAAGTATGGGCAGCCACCTAATGCCCCGCTCAAGATGGCGGCTCGTCGAGCCGCCTTCGACCTTCCAAAGACGGCGGCCAAAAAAGGCGGGAAAACACAAGGACCACCCATGGGCGTCGACCCAACTGCCTGCGCCCGACCCCGAAAACGGCGCCGCTCAGGAACAATTTTCAGCGTCGCTTCCCGGCGCGAGGGAGCTGTGTGCCCGCTGTGCCGCGCCGCGGTGCGGTTGCGGCAGCCATTTTGGTGAGGCGCCTGAGTAACCAGCTACCCGGGGCCTTCGGGGGTGCCACAAAAAAGATGGCGGCTCTACCGGATGTGTCTTCACCACAACCAAGATGGCGGCTACAACGGGCGGAAGTAACGTTTATATAGGGTTTATATAGGGTTTGGACCCTATAGCCGCGGCCGAACCAAGGCTCTGCTGCAGGTGTATTCGAGACATCTTTCCTCTTTGTTTGACAGAAGGAAGAGGGGAAAAAAAAAAAAAAAAAAAAAAAAAAAAGAGGAAGAAAAAACGGGAGCAGTTCCGGGGCGGTCCCGGGGCGGTCCCGGGGCGGTGTGCGCCGTCACTGCCGCCTTCTCGGCGGGCGATTCCAAGGCGCTGTCGGGCTCTCTGCCGGCCGGTCGGCGGGCGGGCGGCCGGGACGCGATGGCGCTGTGCCCGGAGCTGGAGCGCTCGCTGTCGCTGCTGCAGCCGGGCGCCGACCGGGCCCAGCAGCAGCAGGAGCGGCGGGCGGACGCGGCCCCCACGCCCATGGTGTTCATGTGCGCCGGCTGCGGGCGCCCCGTGGGCGACACCCGCACCTGGCGTTCAGTGTCGAGGACAGCGGCCCCATCCTGCTGCGCAGTGAGTACCAGCGCTGCCACCCCCGTGCCGCCGCGGTCGCTGCCGCCGTGCCTCCTGCCCTGCCTCCCGCCGCAGCTGCGGCCGCCAGCGTCGCCGCGGACCCGGGGCGGAAGGGCTCCGAGCTCCCCGGAGAGTGCGGATGGTGAGGGCCGGGCCTGGCTGGACACAGTCCCGGGGGAGTCGGGGTTCCCGGCGCTGGGGACCGGCAAAGGGCCCGGAGCGCTCGTGTGGCCCGAGAGCCCCTGGAGCACTTATCTGGGGTGGGCTGTACAAGCCGCGTATGGCCTAAGGGAGAGGGATTTCTCACAAGGACATGTAGTGATGGACAAGGGAGGCAGCTTTAGATTAAATGTCGGGAAGAAATTTTTCCCTGCGAGGGCGGTGAGGCCGTGGTACAGGTTCCCCAGAGAAGCTGTGGCTGCCCCTGTGTCCCTGGAAGTGCCCAAGGCCAGGTTGGACGGGGCTTGGAACACCCTGGGATAGTGGAAGCTGTCCCTGCCCAGGGCCGGGGGTGGAATGGGGTGAGCTTGAAGGCCCCTTCCACAATTCAGCGATTCTGATGGTCTTGGTCTTGCTGAGGTTAGCCAGCCTGAGGAGCTGATGCAAATTCAGGCTAAAAGATGAGTGCTCATCATTTACACTGTGTAAAGCATGAATGAAAGGTTAAAAAAGTTCTAATGCATGATTTAAAATTTTTTTTTTATTTTTAAGAAAAGGGATGGGGAGAGGTGCCTCCTTTTATTTTCTTCTGAATAAATGTTATTCCTTGCTTGCAGCATGGTAGAAACCCTACTCTGCTCTGGCTGCTCCAGGACCCTTGGCAGCAGATACATGCACGCCTCAAGGCATCTCGACTGCAAGAGGGATTTGTTCTGTGTCCGTACTGACTCTGTTGAAAGGTAAGTGCAGAATGTTTATGGGTCAGCCTGCCAGCTCCACTGCACTCACCAGGCATGGCACTGAGGGTGCTCCTGTTACATCTCTGGCAAGGCTGGAGGGAGCGTCTTCTGCTGCTCTGTCCCACGGTGGTTTTCTGTATTGGTGCTGTTGGCATCCCAGTGCTCAGCTGTAGGGAACATCACCTGTGTAAGGCACATCCTAGAAAAAGAACCAAAACAAACCAACCTGGCCTGCCTTTTGTGTGGGAAGTTGCATTCCAGCCCAGAAAATATCACCAGGTCCAGGGCACTGGAGGGTTCCTTCGCATTTGATTGGAAGAGTTCACAAACCAAGCACCAAAGAGGCCTGGCTGGAGCCTGTTAGGGGTCCGCATGATCAGCAGGGAGTGTGGCCAGAGGGGCTCGGGCAGGACTTGGGGTGGCTCTGCCCTGTGCTGGCCACATCTGCTCTGTCCTTGCTAAGATGGGCAAAGGCAACTCTGACAACTGAGTACGTGCTTGAGACTCTCACTCAGCTGTCTTAAAATCTGTCTGGAAAATGAAAGTGTGCTTGGGTTTAGTTGGTTTATAGCACTTCAAAGGGGTTATTAAAAACTGTATCCTCAATTAAGGCTCCGCACCAGAGTCCTTTTGTGCAGGCATTGTCCTAATAGACAGTGGTTGTTCATCTGGACTGGTTTTAATGTCTCTTTTTTTTTTCTGAAGTTCCCATTTATTTTGCTGTATTGCTGTGGATATTCCCCTTGGTACTCTGGACAGGGTTTGGAGATTTTTTTCTTCATTCCACTGCTAGAGTACTTTTTTTATTGCATGGCAGTAAAATTCTCTCATGCACTAACTTGGCTGCAGAATGGCATTTTCTGGCAAAGGGATGCTGCTTCTGCCTGCCAGCACTGCACTGTTCTTGGTGTCTTGGTGCCATTTTCCACTGTATCCCGTATCCCCAGAATCCACGGCTGTCTCTCGGGGTTCTAAAGGAGTGCTGTGTTTGGATTTTTGGCTTCAGAGTGGGAAGTGCTCTGTAACCTGATGTAACCTGTGGCATCTCAGCTGTAGGCCAGGAACCCTGGAAAAGCAAGCTCGCATTCACGAGGAGCCGCTTACTCTTGAAAGCCCAGCTGTCTTGCAAGAGGTGCCGCACAGGGTGAGTTTTAACCTTACATCATTCTTTGTTGAAATCACCTCTGAGAAGTCTTAATATGCTTCAATGGTTTCTGCAGAACAGCTTATTCCACTCAGAGCAATTCAGTGCATTGTAACATGTACTGGACTGCTTCCTGTAATTGCTGTCGTCGTGCTCTGCAAGACTTTTAGCCACTTTTCCTTCAGTTTTCTTGGTAGTTAGCATTTTCTGTTTATCAAGCACAGCATTAGGTTCCTCTGGCTGTCTCAGAAATTGGATCAGTTGTTTCTAGTTCGTTCTGATTCACTTCTCCAGATCTTCATTTAACTTTTAGCCATGTTTCTTCTGCCTCCTGTGGAAATGGACTTAATGCTTTTGCTGTAACTTTATCTTGAAATAGTAATCATAAATGAATCATGGTAAATCAGGTTGATGTTTTGCTCTACTAAAATCTTGTGACTGCAGGTAGGAAGAGTTGGGAGCGAACAGTCTGAGGAAGTGGACTGTGGAAGCTGAAGGTTGTCCAGCCAAAGCTGAGTGTGTGGCTCTGACACTGACCAAGGCTGGAAAGAGTTACTGTGTGGACAGAGAATGTTAGAGCCGGGTGAGCTTTCACAGGATGAAAGAAGCGAGGAGAGAATCGAATGGAAAGAATTGCTGAGATCAGGTTTGAGCCCTTTCTTTGGGTTTGGGATTTGTTTGTGGTTTTTTTGTTACCTAACACTACCTAGCACTTACTTACTTACTTACTGTGAGATTTGAAGTTTTCTCCAAAAACTCAGAATGAATTTCCCCACTCTGCCCCACTGGTAGCAGCACACAGGAGAACAGAGCCTGTGGTTTGGATCTTGAGGGAGTTCCAGCAGTACAAGCTATGAGTTACCATGTTTCTCCCAAATTTACATCCAGCAAATCTGAGGAATTACCTCTTGCCTGAGCATTCCTGGTCTCTGTGACTCTTTAGTAAGAGACAGCTGGGACTGGCCAAGCTGAGACAGGATCTGTTCCTGTCAAACCATCTATTTCCCATGCGGATGAGAATCTGGGGGGCAAGTGCCCACATCACTCCTCACAAATGCCCACACATACTTCTGGGGCTGCTGTATCTATCTGCTGGATTTGTCAGCGCCAGCATTTGCGAAGGATCACCTTGTGAGCAACTCAAAAGACAGATAAATAGAGGCAGCAGCAATTGTCTTGAGTTTACCTTATGGTAAGGCTTATGGATATTTTTAATCACTATAAGAAGGCTTATGGATATTTTTGATCACTTTCTTAGCACTTGCAATTACCCCTGCTACCACACAAAAGAAACCGAGGAACAGGAAAGCTCCGCTCTGTATCTCTGGCAGAAGAAAAGCCAGCAAACCAGTTTGCGTTCACCCCGATTCCTAGTCCTGTGCTGCAAGTACAGAAATATCTTGAGCCTTTGGGAGGGGGACTGGGACTGTGGAACCCAGCTGCATGTGTCTCCTAGGCCACGTTTTTCTTGGAAGCACCTTTCCTAGTTTCACTGCTTTTTGGAAATGAACTGTTCTGAGCAGAACCAGTACCTTCAGACTCAGGGTCTGAAAACAAAACAACCATAAAAACCACTAAAAAGCCCCAAACCCCACTGCCTAAGAGAACAAAGAAAGAGAAAATATACCGGGATTATTTTAATAAACCTGAATTTGTGGGAGGCACTGGGTTTGTTTTCCCTTCGTGCGGCAGCACGAAGTTTGCACGCATTTTGCTGCCGCTTTGGCTCTCAAGAACTGGAAATGCCTGGATTTCTGCGTGGTTTCCCCAGGTTCTCCTATTTAGCAGGAGCTGCACGGTGAGGTCGGTGTTCTGAGGGAGGCCCTGGCACAGCTGCCAAAGGCCGGGAACGTGGAGTGTGCAGGGAGCATCCGGGGGGCTTCTCCCCCCTGAGTTTCTCCCGGGGTGTGCTGCCTGCACTGCTGGATGTTGGACCCGGCTTTGGGCCGTTCTCCTGCGGTCCCAGCACTGAGTGCTGCCCCTGTGGCCAGACCTTGCCGTGTGCCGGCACCAAACCCGGGCAGCCGGGGCTGCTTTTCCAGCCCTTTGGTGCCACGGGCGGCCCCCGATTGCCGGAGCTCCCCGGCACCCGGCCTGGACTCACTCTGTGGGGGGGCCTGTTCCATCTGCCTCAACCGAGGACATCCTGCCCAGGTTTGACACTTGACTCCCGTTGTTTTTCCTCTTGCAGGCAGCTGGCAAAAGAGGAGAGAGCCCCTGCGAGGCAGAGCCCCTGGAATGCCCTGTCCTGGTCTGAGGTTCCCACTTTTATCTCCGACTCCCGGAGAATTGCTGGAGCAGAACCAGAGAGTGTCCATTTTATTTCCTGCCTTTTCCAATAAACGGTGACTTTCAGCTGGAGTGTGTTCCTGGTGTTATCCTCCTCCTCCTCCTCCCTGGATTTGTAAATAAATGTCCTGATTTTGGCCAAGTAGAATTTTGTTGTTCCAGGCATTGTGGCTCTTTTGTTTCATTGAAACTTCCCAACTCTGCTGAGACTTTGAGATGTCAAATACAAGTAAGACTGGAGTTTCTTGGGATTGTTACTCACACAAAATAGGGATCCTTCTTGGACAGGAGTAACTTGACGTGTTTAATGCCGCTTCCCTTTAAAATCAGAGCAGGGGAAGCAGATTTGAAATCATCATTCCATGAACTTGCACCAAATTCCTCCAAAGCTGCAAAAGTTTTCCTTGTTAGAAATTCCTGAGCTTGTTTTCCAGGCAAGCTGGGATTTAGATGTTCTTTGTTCCTTGGATTTGCTGGTTTTCCTCTCTCTCATTTTAGTAAAGAATTTTTTTTTTTTCATATTTTCCATGCTGATTGGAATTTTTGTACTGCTCAGGGCACATTGCCAAGGAAATGTACCAATTTCATGTTGGTAAATCAGGCATTGTTCAGCACCATATGCCCACAAGTCTGTAAATTTCCAGGGAAACTTGCTAAGTGTTGAATTGCCATAATGAATCTCTTTGTAAAGTTGATTATACTTTTTTCTTTATTTTTAATTACTTTGAATTTTTTATGTAGGGTTTTTTTTTAATAAGTGATGTCTTTTTGTATTTTTAAATTTTTTCTTTTAAGAAATTTTCTATTTTAATTTTTCCTTTGTAATTTTTCCTTTGTAATTTTTCCTTTGTAATTTTCCTATTTTATTTTTTCCTTTTTATTTTTTTCCTTTTTATTTTTTCCTTTTTATTTTTTTCCTTTTTATTTTTTCCTCTTTTTTCTCTCTTTAACTTTTTCCTTTTTAATTTTTTCCTTTTTATTTTTTTCCTTTTTAATTTTTTCCTTTTTAATTTTTTCCTTTTTATTTTTTTCCTTTTTAATTTTTTCCTTTTTAATTTTTTTCTTTTTATTTTTTCCTTTTTATTTTTTCCTTTTTATTTTTTTCCTTTTTACTTTTTTCCTTTTTATTTTTTTCCTTTTAATTTTTGCTTTTTATTTTCTTTCTTTCTAATTTTTCCTTTTTAACTTTTTAATTTTATTTTTTTCTGTGTTTTACTTGAAATTTTATTTGAAAACTTTTTTTTTTTCTTCATGTTTTCTTTGTGTTGGTGTGTTTTGGTTTGGTTTGGTTTGGTCTGGTTTGGTTTGGTTTGGTTTGGTTTGGTTTGGTTTGGTTTGGTTTGGTCTGGTTTGGTTTGGTTTGGTCTGGTTTGGTTTGGTTTGGTCTGGTTTGGTTTGGTTTGGTTTGGTTTGGTTTGGTTTTTTGCTCTCTCTCTACTCTTTTATCTACTTTTTTATAGCCCAAGTATGTAGAAGTTTGGCTGGTGGGAACAGAGGAGGTGACAAATGAAATCCATGTCCACTCCACGTCCGGATAGAATTGAGAGTGCAGCTAGAGAAATCTCTGTATTTTCTGCTAAATTAGAAATCCTGAACAGAGAAAGCTCTAAAGACCAAGGGGCCTTCTTTTTTCTTTTTCCTTTTTCCCCCGAACAATTCTCATTGTAGCCATTTACAGGATCAGGAACATTACCTTGAAGTCGAGGTGTATTTCACAGGTAGCGAGAAAACAAAGTAGACTTGATCTTGTAACTCTCATTGTTTAGTAACAAAGAAATCCAAAACAAAACAAACAACATAAAAAAAAAAAAAAAAATCCACCAACCCCACAAAAGAACAGAGAAAGAGAAATTATACCAATATTATTTTAATTTAAAACCACTTTCTCCCTTAGAAAACCAGGCTAATGTAATTCTGCTTAATTGGGGTGCTGTCGTGTTTAGGTTACTGAATTAATAGAGTTTAAAACATACAGCAATAAACACGAATTTTAAAAACTAAGTACAAAAATATGAATATATATAATAAAACAAATATAAATATGAAAAATAATATCGTAAGTAAATGCAATCTATAATATTTCTCATTACTTATATTATATACAGTAGTCTATATATTACATCCATAGATATGACTAGAAAAAAGACATGGTAATTATCAATATTAAAATAATAAATGTAAAGAAATAATGGAATAGAGCTTAAAACAGAGGGGGTTTTTTGGTTTGAATTTGCTTGGTGGCAGGGGTTCTCTTTTAAGCGGCGGCCGGGTGTCTTTCGGGGCGTTTCTTTTAGGGGGTTTCTGTGCACGTTCTCTTCGGGGGTCCCTGTCTGCTGTGGACACAGCGCGGTACTGCAGCTCTGCCCCGGGCCCGTCCCAGTGCTGCCGCCTTGTGGACACAGCGCGGTGCTGCAGCTCTGCCCCGTGCCCGTCCCAGTGCTGCCGCCCTGTGGACACAGCGCGGTACTGCAGATGTTCATCCCAGGGGAGTTGCTGGCTTGGCTAGAATTGGTTTCCCAGTAAAACTGGGGGTTGTCTAGAAAACCTGAATTTGTGGGAGGCACTGGGTTTGTTTTCCCTATCCCTGCATCACAGTCAAGAACACTCCTGGAGCTGTGTTAGGCAGTGGAAGGAGGGGAGAGCTGCATTTATTGAATTCCTTTGTTGTTGTTATTGTTGTATTTTTTCATGCTATTTTATTTTATTGTGTTTTAGATTTTCATGTTTTTTTATTTTGACTTTTAAAAAATATTTTAATGTTTCCTCAAATTTTTAATTTTTCGATTTTTAGTTTACTTTTATATTTTATAGTTATGATTTCACTTTTTATTTTATTTTCAATACCTTTTAAATTTTTATTTAGATTTATGTTTTATTTTTATGTTTGCGGTTGTTTTGTATTTTTTAATGTTTCCTTAGTAATTTTTCCTTTGTCATTTTTTCCTTTGTCATTTTTTCCTCTATAATTTTTTCCACTATAATTTTTTCCTTTTTAATTTTTTATTTTTTATTTTTCTCTTTTTAATTTTTCTCCTTTTTAATGTTTTCCTTTCTAATTTTTTCCTTTCTGATTTCTCCTTTCTCGATTTTGTCAGGCACCCCCCTTTAAAACCGGGGTGCCTTCGGCCGTGCCACAACAAAGATGGCGGCCCAACAGGAAATGGTTTCAGCCACAAACAAGATGGCAGCCGGAAGTATGGGCAGCCACCTAATGCCCCGCTCAAGATGGCGGCTCGTCGAGCCGCCTTCGACCTTCCAAAGACGGCGGCCAAAAAAGGCGGGAAAACACAAGGACCACCCATGGGCGTCGACCCAACTGCCTGCGCCCGACCCCGAAAACGGCGCCGCTCAGGAACAATTTTCAGCGTCGCTTCCCGGCGCGAGGGAGCTGTGTGCCCGCTGTGCCGCGCCGCGGTGCGGTTGCGGCAGCCATTTTGGTGAGGCGCCTGAGTAACCAGCTACCCGGGGCCTTCGGGGGTGCCACAAAAAAGATGGCGGCTCTACCGGATGTGTCTTCACCACAACCAAGATGGCGGCTACAACGGGCGGAAGTAACGTTTATATAGGGTTTATATAGGGTTTGGACCCTATAGCCGCGGCCGAACCAAGGCTCTGCTGCAGGTGTATTCGAGACATCTTTCCTCTTTGTTTGACAGAAGGAAGAGGGGAAAAAAAAAAAAAAAAAAAAAAAAAAAAGAGGAAGAAAAAACGGGAGCAGTTCCGGGGCGGTCCCGGGGCGGTCCCGGGGCGGTGTGCGCCGTCACTGCCGCCTTCTCGGCGGGCGATTCCAAGGCGCTGTCGGGCTCTCTGCCGGCCGGTCGGCGGGCGGGCGGCCGGGACGCGATGGCGCTGTGCCCGGAGCTGGAGCGCTCGCTGTCGCTGCTGCAGCCGGGCGCCGACCGGGCCCAGCAGCAGCAGGAGCGGCGGGCGGACGCGGCCCCCACGCCCATGGTGTTCATGTGCGCCGGCTGCGGGCGCCCCGTGGGCGACACCCGCACCTGGCGTTCAGTGTCGAGGACAGCGGTCCCATCCTGCTGCGCAGTGAGTACCAGCGCTGCCACCCCCGTGCCGCCGCGGTCGCTGCCGCCGTGCCTCCTGCCCTGCCTCCCGCCGCAGCTGCGGCCGCCAGCGTCGCCGCGGACCCGGGGCGGAAGGGCTCCGAGCTCCCCGGAGAGTGCGGATGGTGAGGGCCGGGCCTGGCTGGACACAGTCCCGGGGGAGTCGGGGTTCCCGGCGCTGGGGACCGGCAAAGGGCCCGGAGCGCTCGTGTGGCCCGAGAGCCCCTGGAGCACTTATCTGGGGTGGGCTGTACAAGCCGCGTATGGCCTAAGGGAGAGGGATTTCTCACAAGGACATGTAGTGATGGACAAGGGAGGCAGCTTTAGATTAAATGTCGGGAAGAAATTTTTCCCTGCGAGGGCGGTGAGGCCGTGGTACAGGTTCCCCAGAGAAGCTGTGGCTGCCCCTGTGTCCCTGGAAGTGCCCAAGGCCAGGTTGGACGGGGCTTGGAACACCCTGGGATAGTGGAAGCTGTCCCTGCCCAGGGCCGGGGGTGGAATGGGGTGAGCTTGAAGGCCCCTTCCACAATTCAGCGATTCTGATGGTCTTGGTCTTGCTGAGGTTAGCCAGCCTGAGGAGCTGATGCAAATTCAGGCTAAAAGATGAGTGCTCATCATTTATACTGTGTAAAGCATGAATGAAAGGTTAAAAAAGTTCTAATGCATGATTTAAAATTTTTTTTTTATTTTTAAGAAAAGGGATGGGGAGAGGTGCCTCCTTTTATTTTCTTCTGAATAAATGTTATTCCTTGCTTGCAGCATGGTAGAAACCCTACTCTGCTCTGGCTGCTCCAGGACCCTTGGCAGCAGATACATGCACGCCTCAAGGCATCTCGACTGCAAGAGGGATTTGTTCTGTGTCCGTACTGACTCTGTTGAAAGGTAAGTGCAGAATGTTTATGGGTCAGCCTGCCAGCTCCACTGCACTCACCAGGCATGGCACTGAGGGTGCTCCTGTTACATCTCTGGCAAGGCTGGAGGGAGCGTCTTCTGCTGCTCTGTCCCACGGTGGTTTTCTGTATTGGTGCTGTTGGCATCCCAGTGCTCAGCTGTAGGGAACATCACCTGTGTAAGGCACATCCTAGAAAAAGAACCAAAACAAACCAACCTGGCCTGCCTTTTGTGTGGGAAGTTGCATTCCAGCCCAGAAAATATCACCAGGTCCAGGGCACTGGAGGGTTCCTTCGCATTTGATTGGAAGAGTTCACAAACCAAGCACCAAAGAGGCCTGGCTGGAGCCTGTTAGGGGTCCGCATGATCAGCAGGGAGTGTGGCCAGAGGGGCTCGGGCAGGACTTGGGGTGGCTCTGCCCTGTGCTGGCCACATCTGCTCTGTCCTTGCTAAGATGGGCAAAGGCAACTCTGACAACTGAGTACGTGCTTGAGACTCTCACTCAGCTGTCTTAAAATCTGTCTGGAAAATGAAAGTGTGCTTGGGTTTAGTTGGTTTATAGCACTTCAAAGGGGTTATTAAAAACTGTATCCTCAATTAAGGCTCCGCACCAGAGTCCTTTTGTGCAGGCATTGTCCTAATAGACAGTGGTTGTTCATCTGGACTGGTTTTAATGTCTCTTTTTTTTTTCTGAAGTTCCCATTTATTTTGCTGTATTGCTGTGGATATTCCCCTTGGTACTCTGGACAGGGTTTGGAGATTTTTTTCTTCATTCCACTGCTAGAGTACTTTTTTTATTGCATGGCAGTAAAATTCTCTCATGCACTAACTTGGCTGCAGAATGGCATTTTCTGGCAAAGGGATGCTGCTTCTGCCTGCCAGCACTGCACTGTTCTTGGTGTCTTGGTGCCATTTTCCACTGTATCCCGTATCCCCAGAATCCACGGCTGTCTCTCAGGGTTCTAAAGGAGTGCTGTGTTTGGATTTTTGGCTTCAGAGTGGGAAGTGCTCTGTAACCTGATGTAACCTGTGGCATCTCAGCTGTAGGCCAGGAACCCTGGAAAAGCAAGCTCGCATTCACGAGGAGCCGCTTACTCTTGAAAGCCCAGCTGTCTTGCAAGAGGTGCCGCACAGGGTGAGTTTTAACCTTACATCATTCTTTGTTGAAATCACCTCTGAGAAGTCTTAATATGCTTCAATGGTTTCTGCAGAACAGCTTATTCCACTCAGAGCAATTCAGTGCATTGTAACATGTACTGGACTGCTTCCTGTAATTGCTGTCGTCGTGCTCTGCAAGACTTTTAGCCACTTTTCCTTCAGTTTTCTTGGTAGTTAGCATTTTCTGTTTATCAAGCACAGCATTAGGTTCCTCTGGCTGTCTCAGAAATTGGATCAGTTGTTTCTAGTTCGTTCTGATTCACTTCTCCAGATCTTCATTTAACTTTTAGCCATGTTTCTTCTGCCTCCTGTGGAAATGGACTTAATGCTTTTGCTGTAACTTTATCTTGAAATAGTAATCATAAATGAATCATGGTAAATCAGGTTGATGTTTTGCTCTACTAAAATCTTGTGACTGCAGGTAGGAAGAGTTGGGAGCGAACAGTCTGAGGAAGTGGACTGTGGAAGCTGAAGGTTGTCCAGCCAAAGCTGAGTGTGTGGCTCTGACACTGACCAAGGCTGGAAAGAGTTACTGTGTGGACAGAGAATGTTAGAGCCGGGTGAGCTTTCACAGGATGAAAGAAGCGAGGAGAGAATCGAATGGAAAGAATTGCTGAGATCAGGTTTGAGCCCTTTCTTTGGGTTTGGGATTTGTTTGTGGTTTTTTTGTTACCTAACACTACCTAGCACTTACTTACTTACTTACTGTGAGATTTGAAGTTTTCTCCAAAAACTCAGAATGAATTTCCCCACTCTGCCCCACTGGTAGCAGCACACAGGAGAACAGAGCCTGTGGTTTGGATCTTGAGGGAGTTCCAGCAGTACAAGCTATGAGTTACCATGTTTCTCCCAAATTTACATCCAGCAAATCTGAGGAATTACCTCTTGCCTGAGCATTCCTGGTCTCTGTGACTCTTTAGTAAGAGACAGCTGGGACTGGCCAAGCTGAGACAGGATCTGTTCCTGTCAAACCATCTATTTCCCATGCGGATGAGAATCTGGGGGGCAAGTGCCCACATCACTCCTCACAAATGCCCACACATACTTCTGGGGCTGCTGTATCTATCTGCTGGATTTGTCAGCGCCAGCATTTGCGAAGGATCACCTTGTGAGCAACTCAAAAGACAGATAAATAGAGGCAGCAGCAATTGTCTTGAGTTTACCTTATGGTAAGGCTTATGGATATTTTTAATCACTATAAGAAGGCTTATGGATATTTTTGATCACTTTCTTAGCACTTGCAATTACCCCTGCTACCACACAAAAGAAACCGAGGAACAGGAAAGCTCCGCTCTGTATCTCTGGCAGAAGAAAAGCCAGCAAACCAGTTTGCGTTCACCCCGATTCCTAGTCCTGTGCTGCAAGTACAGAAATATCTTGAGCCTTTGGGAGGGGGACTGGGACTGTGGAACCCAGCTGCATGTGTCTCCTAGGCCACGTTTTTCTTGGAAGCACCTTTCCTAGTTTCACTGCTTTTTGGAAATGAACTGTTCTGAGCAGAACCAGTACCTTCAGACTCAGGGTCTGAAAACAAAACAACCATAAAAACCACTAAAAAGCCCCAAACCCCACTGCCTAAGAGAACAAAGAAAGAGAAAATATACCGGGATTATTTTAATAAACCTGAATTTGTGGGAGGCACTGGGTTTGTTTTCCCTTCGTGCGGCAGCACGAAGTTTGCACGCATTTTGCTGCCGCTTTGGCTCTCAAGAACTGGAAATGCCTGGATTTCTGCGTGGTTTCCCCAGGTTCTCCTATTTAGCAGGAGCTGCACGGTGAGGTCGGTGTTCTGAGGGAGGCCCTGGCACAGCTGCCAAAGGCCGGGAACGTGGAGTGTGCAGGGAGCATCCGGGGGGCTTCTCCCCCCTGAGTTTCTCCCGGGGTGTGCTGCCTGCACTGCTGGATGTTGGACCCGGCTTTGGGCCGTTCTCCTGCGGTCCCAGCACTGAGTGCTGCCCCTGTGGCCAGACCTTGCCGTGTGCCGGCACCAAACCCGGGCAGCCGGGGCTGCTTTTCCAGCCCTTTGGTGCCACGGGCGGCCCCCGATTGCCGGAGCTCCCCGGCACCCGGCCTGGACTCACTCTGTGGGGGGGCCTGTTCCATCTGCCTCAACCGAGGACATCCTGCCCAGGTTTGACACTTGACTCCCGTTGTTTTTCCTCTTGCAGGCAGCTGGCAAAAGAGGAGAGAGCCCCTGCGAGGCAGAGCCCCTGGAATGCCCTGTCCTGGTCTGAGGTTCCCACTTTTATCTCCGACTCCCGGAGAATTGCTGGAGCAGAACCAGAGAGTGTCCATTTTATTTCCTGCCTTTTCCAATAAACGGTGACTTTCAGCTGGAGTGTGTTCCTGGTGTTATCCTCCTCCTCCTCCTCCCTGGATTTGTAAATAAATGTCCTGATTTTGGCCAAGTAGAATTTTGTTGTTCCAGGCATTGTGGCTCTTTTGTTTCATTGAAACTTCCCAACTCTGCTGAGACTTTGAGATGTCAAATACAAGTAAGACTGGAGTTTCTTGGGATTGTTACTCACACAAAATAGGGATCCTTCTTGGACAGGAGTAACTTGACGTGTTTAATGCCGCTTCCCTTTAAAATCAGAGCAGGGGAAGCAGATTTGAAATCATCATTCCATGAACTTGCACCAAATTCCTCCAAAGCTGCAAAAGTTTTCCTTGTTAGAAATTCCTGAGCTTGTTTTCCAGGCAAGCTGGGATTTAGATGTTCTTTGTTCCTTGGATTTGCTGGTTTTCCTCTCTCTCATTTTAGTAAAGAATTTTTTTTTTTTCATATTTTCCATGCTGATTGGAATTTTTGTACTGCTCAGGGCACATTGCCAAGGAAATGTACCAATTTCATGTTGGTAAATCAGGCATTGTTCAGCACCATATGCCCACAAGTCTGTAAATTTCCAGGGAAACTTGCTAAGTGTTGAATTGCCATAATGAATCTCTTTGTAAAG
Source organism: Prinia subflava (assembly GCF_021018805.1). Classification (NCBI taxonomy): domain Eukaryota; kingdom Metazoa; phylum Chordata; class Aves; order Passeriformes; family Cisticolidae; genus Prinia; species Prinia subflava. The sequence continues at coordinate 49,010 of NW_026961073.1, read as the reverse complement.
TTGATTATACTTTTTTCTTTATTTTTAATTACTTTGAATTTTTTATGTAGGGTTTTTTTTTAATAAGTGATGTCTTTTTGTATTTTTAAATTTTTTCTTTTAAGAAATTTTCTATTTTAATTTTTCCTTTGTAATTTTTCCTTTGTAATTTTTCCTTTGTAATTTTCCTATTTTATTTTTTCCTTTTTATTTTTTTCCTTTTTATTTTTTCCTTTTTATTTTTTTCCTTTTTATTTTTTCCTCTTTTTTTCTCTCTTTAACTTTTTCCTTTTTAATTTTTTCCTTTTTATTTTTTTCCTTTTTAATTTTTTCCTTTTTAATTTTTTCCTTTTTATTTTTTTCCTTTTTAATTTTTTCCTTTTTAATTTTTTTCTTTTTATTTTTTCCTTTTTATTTTTTCCTTTTTATTTTTTTCCTTTTTACTTTTTTCCTTTTTATTTTTTTCCTTTTAATTTTTGCTTTTTATTTTCTTTCTTTCTAATTTTTCCTTTTTAACTTTTTAATTTTATTTTTTTCTGTGTTTTACTTGAAATTTTATTTGAAAACTTTTTTTTTTTCTTCATGTTTTCTTTGTGTTGGTGTGTTTTGGTTTGGTTTGGTTTGGTCTGGTTTGGTTTGGTTTGGTTTGGTTTGGTTTGGTCTGGTTTGGTTTGGTTTGGTTTTTTCCTCTCTCTCTACTCTTTTATCTACTTTTTTATAGCCCAAGTATGTAGAAGTTTGGCTGGTGGGAACAGAGGAGGTGACAAATGAAATCCATGTCCACTCCACGTCCGGATAGAATTGAGAGTGCAGCTAGAGAAATCTCTGTATTTTCTGCTAAATTAGAAATCCTGAACAGAGAAAGCTCTAAAGACCAAGGGGCCTTCTTTTTTCTTTTTCCTTTTTCCCCCGAACAATTCTCATTGTAGCCATTTACAGGATCAGGAACATTACCTTGAAGTCGAGGTGTATTTCACAGGTAGCGAGAAAACAAAGTAGACTTGATCTTGTAACTCTCATTGTTTAGTAACAAAGAAATCCAAAACAAAACAAACAACATAAAAAAAAAAAAAAAAAATCCACCAACCCCACAAAAGAACAGAGAAAGAGAAATTATACCAATATTATTTTAATTTAAAACCACTTTCTCCCTTAGAAAACCAGGCTAATGTAATTCTGCTTAATTGGGGTGCTGTCGTGTTTAGGTTACTGAATTAATAGAGTTTAAAACATACAGCAATAAACACGAATTTTAAAAACTAAGTACAAAAATATGAATATATATAATAAAACAAATATAAATATGAAAAATAATATCGTAAGTAAATGCAATCTATAATATTTCTCATTACTTATATTATATACAGTAGTCTATATATTACATCCATAGATATGACTAGAAAAAAGACATGGTAATTATCAATATTAAAATAATAAATGTAAAGAAATAATGGAATAGAGCTTAAAACAGAGGGGGTTTTTTGGTTTGAATTTGCTTGGTGGCAGGGGTTCTCTTTTAAGCGGCGGCCGGGTGTCTTTCGGGGCGTTTCTTTTAGGGGGTTTCTGTGCACGTTCTCTTCGGGGGTCCCTGTCTGCTGTGGACACAGCGCGGTACTGCAGCTCTGCCCCGGGCCCGTCCCAGTGCTGCCGCCTTGTGGACACAGCGCGGTGCTGCAGCTCTGCCCCGTGCCCGTCCCAGTGCTGCCGCCCTGTGGACACAGCGCGGTACTGCAGATGTTCATCCCAGGGGAGTTGCTGGCTTGGCTAGAATTGGTTTCCCAGTAAAACTGGGGGTTGTCTAGAAAACCTGAATTTGTGGGAGGCACTGGGTTTGTTTTCCCTATCCCTGCATCACAGTCAAGAACACTCCTGGAGCTGTGTTAGGCAGTGGAAGGAGGGGAGAGCTGCATTTATTGAATTCCTTTGTTGTTGTTATTGTTGTATTTTTTCATGCTATTTTAATTTATTGTGTTTTAGATTTTCATGTTTTTTTATTTTGACTTTTAAAAAATATTTTAATGTTTCCTCAAATTTTTAATTTTTCGATTTTTAGTTTACTTTTATATTTTATAGTTATGATTTCACTTTTTATTTTATTTTCAATACCTTTTAAATTTTTATTTAGATTTATGTTTTATTTTTATGTTTGCGGTTGTTTTGTATTTTTTAATGTTTCCTTAGTAATTTTTCCTTTGTCATTTTTTCCTTTGTCATTTTTTCCTCTATAATTTTTTCCACTATAATTTTTTCCTTTTTAATTTTTTATTTTTTATTTTTCTCTTTTTAATTTTTCTCCTTTTTAATGTTTTCCTTTCTAATTTTTTCCTTTCTGATTTCTCCTTTCTCGATTTTGTCAGGCACCCCCCTTTAAAACCGGGGTGCCTTCGGCCGTGCCACAACAAAGATGGCGGCCCAACAGGAAATGGTTTCAGCCACAAACAAGATGGCAGCCGGAAGTATGGGCAGCCACCTAATGCCCCGCTCAAGATGGCGGCTCGTCGAGCCGCCTTCGACCTTCCAAAGACGGCGGCCAAAAAAGGCGGGAAAACACAAGGACCACCCATGGGCGTCGACCCAACTGCCTGCGCCCGACCCCGAAAACGGCGCCGCTCAGGAACAATTTTCAGCGTCGCTTCCCGGCGCGAGGGAGCTGTGTGCCCGCTGTGCCGCGCCGCGGTGCGGTTGCGGCAGCCATTTTGGTGAGGCGCCTGAGTAACCAGCTACCCGGGGCCTTCGGGGGTGCCACAAAAAAGATGGCGGCTCTACCGGATGTGTCTTCACCACAACCAAGATGGCGGCTACAACGGGCGGAAGTAACGTTTATATAGGGTTTATATAGGGTTTGGACCCTATAGCCGCGGCCGAACCAAGGCTCTGCTGCAGGTGTATTCGAGACATCTTTCCTCTTTGTTTGACAGAAGGAAGAGGGGAAAAAAAAAAAAAAAAAAAAAAAAAAAAGAGGAAGAAAAAACGGGAGCAGTTCCGGGGCGGTCCCGGGGCGGTCCCGGGGCGGTGTGCGCCGTCACTGCCGCCTTCTCGGCGGGCGATTCCAAGGCGCTGTCGGGCTCTCTGCCGGCCGGTCGGCGGGCGGGCGGCCGGGACGCGATGGCGCTGTGCCCGGAGCTGGAGCGCTCGCTGTCGCTGCTGCAGCCGGGCGCCGACCGGGCCCAGCAGCAGCAGGAGCGGCGGGCGGACGCGGCCCCCACGCCCATGGTGTTCATGTGCGCCGGCTGCGGGCGCCCCGTGGGCGACACCCGCACCTGGCGTTCAGTGTCGAGGACAGCGGTCCCATCCTGCTGCGCAGTGAGTACCAGCGCTGCCACCCCCGTGCCGCCGCGGTCGCTGCCGCCGTGCCTCCTGCCCTGCCTCCCGCCGCAGCTGCGGCCGCCAGCGTCGCCGCGGACCCGGGGCGGAAGGGCTCCGAGCTCCCCGGAGAGTGCGGATGGTGAGGGCCGGGCCTGGCTGGACACAGTCCCGGGGGAGTCGGGGTTCCCGGCGCTGGGGACCGGCAAAGGGCCCGGAGCGCTCGTGTGGCCCGAGAGCCCCTGGAGCACTTATCTGGGGTGGGCTGTACAAGCCGCGTATGGCCTAAGGGAGAGGGATTTCTCACAAGGACATGTAGTGATGGACAAGGGAGGCAGCTTTAGATTAAATGTCGGGAAGAAATTTTTCCCTGCGAGGGCGGTGAGGCCGTGGTACAGGTTCCCCAGAGAAGCTGTGGCTGCCCCTGTGTCCCTGGAAGTGCCCAAGGCCAGGTTGGACGGGGCTTGGAACACCCTGGGATAGTGGAAGCTGTCCCTGCCCAGGGCCGGGGGTGGAATGGGGTGAGCTTGAAGGCCCCTTCCACAATTCAGCGATTCTGATGGTCTTGGTCTTGCTGAGGTTAGCCAGCCTGAGGAGCTGATGCAAATTCAGGCTAAAAGATGAGTGCTCATCATTTACACTGTGTAAAGCATGAATGAAAGGTTTAAAAAGTTCTAATGCATGATTTAAAATTTTTTTTTTATTTTTAAGAAAAGGGATGGGGAGAGGTGCCTCCTTTTATTTTCTTCTGAATAAATGTTATTCCTTGCTTGCAGCATGGTAGAAACCCTACTCTGCTCTGGCTGCTCCAGGACCCTTGGCAGCAGATACATGCACGCCTCAAGGCATCTCGACTGCAAGAGGGATTTGTTCTGTGTCCGTACTGACTCTGTTGAAAGGTAAGTGCAGAATGTTTATGGGTCAGCCTGCCAGCTCCACTGCACTCACCAGGCATGGCACTGAGGGTGCTCCTGTTACATCTCTGGCAAGGCTGGAGGGAGCGTCTTCTGCTGCTCTGTCCCACGGTGGTTTTCTGTATTGGTGCTGTTGGCATCCCAGTGCTCAGCTGTAGGGAACATCACCTGTGTAAGGCACATCCTAGAAAAAGAACCAAAACAAACCAACCTGGCCTGCCTTTTGTGTGGGAAGTTGCATTCCAGCCCAGAAAATATCACCAGGTCCAGGGCACTGGAGGGTTCCTTCGCATTTGATTGGAAGAGTTCACAAACCAAGCACCAAAGAGGCCTGGCTGGAGCCTGTTAGGGGTCCGCATGATCAGCAGGGAGTGTGGCCAGAGGGGCTCGGGCAGGACTTGGGGTGGCTCTGCCCTGTGCTGGCCACATCTGCTCTGTCCTTGCTAAGATGGGCAAAGGCAACTCTGACAACTGAGTACGTGCTTGAGACTCTCACTCAGCTGTCTTAAAATCTGTCTAGAAAATGAAAGTGTGCTCAGGTTTAGTTTGTTTGTAGCACTTCAAAGTGGTTATTAAAAACTGTATCCTCAATTAAGGCTCCGCACCAGAGTCCTTTTGTGCAGGCATTGTTCTAATAGACAGTGGTTGTTCATCTGGACTGGTATTAATGTCTCTATTTTTTTCTGAAGTTCCCATTTATTTTGCTGTATTGCTGTGGATATTCACCCTCGTACTCTGGACAGTGGTTTGGGGATTTTTTTCCTTCATTCCACCACTAGAATACTTTTTTTATTGCATGGCAGTAAAATTCTCTAAAGCAGTAACCTGGCTGCAGAATGGCATTTTCTGGCAAAGGGATGCTGCTTCTGCCAGCCAGCACTGCACTGTTCTTGGTGTCTTGGTGCCATTTTTCACTGTATCCCGTATTCCCAGAATCCAGGGCTATCTCTCAGGGTTCTGAAGGAGTGCTGTATTTGGATTTTTGGCTTCAGTGTGGGAAGTGCATGATGTAACCTGTGGCATCTCAGCTCTAGGCCAGGAACCCTGGAAAAGCAAGCTCTCATTCACGAGGAGCCGCTTCCTCTCGAAAGTCCAGCTGTCTTGCAAGAGGTGCCGCACAGGGTGAGATTTAACCTTACATCATTCTTTGTTGAAATCACCTCTGAGAAGTCTTAATATGCTTCAATGGTTTCTGCAGAACAGCTTATTCCACCCAGAGCAATTCAGTGCATTGTAACATGTACTGGACTGCTTCCTGTAATTGCTGTCTTGTGCTCTGCAAGACTTTTAGCCACTTTTCCTTCAGTTTTCTTGGTAGTTAGCATTTTCTGTTTATCAAGCACAGCATTAGGTTCCTATTTCTGTCTCAGAAATTTGATATGATGTTTCTAGTTAGTTCCGATTCACTTCTCTAGATCTTCATTTAACTTTTAGCCATGTTTCTTCTGCCTCCTGTGGAAATGGACTTAATGCTTTTGCTGTAACTTTATCTTGAAATATTAATCACAAATTAATCATGGTAAATCAAGTTGATGTTTTGCTCTACTAAAATCTTGTGACTGCAGGTCGGAAGAGTTGGGAGCGAACAGCCTGAGGAAGTGGACTGTGGAAGCTGAAGGTTGTCCAGCCAAAGCTGAGTGTGTGGCTCTGACACTGACCAAGGCTGGAAAGAGTTACTGTGTGGACAGAGAATGTTAGAACCAGGTGAGCTTTCACAGGATGAAAGGAGCGAGGAGAGAATCGAATGGAAAGAATTGCTGAGATCAGGTTTGAGCCCTTTCTTTGGGTTTGGGATTTGTTTTGGTTTTTTTGTTACCCAACACTGCTTAGCATTACTACTGTGAGATTTAAAGTTTTCTCCAAAAACTCAGAATTAATTTCCCCACTCTGCCCCACTGGTAGGCACCGCATCTCTTAGAAAAGCTCCTACCCACCATCTTCACTGCCCCAGTTTGAAGTAGTGCTCCAGTTTAGCCCGTAGTAATGGGTCTTACATCCCTTTCTGTTCAGGTAACTACACCATTTTGTTATTGACATATCTGCCAGAGGAGCCTACATTACTCCAGTGTAATTTGTGAGGCAGTTTCTGCTCTAACAAGTTTTTGAATGCTGCTCAACTGCAAGAGAGCTCCTTCTGGATGTTTGAAGGTGACAGAAGAGATGGTCGCATCCCAGGAGCTTGATTTTGGAATGTTTAATGGAATTGGCCCAGTAGCTTTTACTTGTGGGCTTTGCAAGTCTGCCCACAGCAGGTCCAGCCTGTGCTTCAACTTAGAGCCCTCAGTGGGCAGGGAAATGGACCTTGGAGAGATTGTTACAGCTCTACTTAACGCTTTCTGAATTGGGATGATTTTCTGGAAGTAGGCTGTCCATTCTGACCCATTTTCTTCTCTCTCCTTGCAGACTGTAGCTGCTAAAAGGCTGAGGTGAGACCAGGATCTGCAAAATCTCTGACTCTCCATGTCTTCCCAAGGCTGAAGCCGTGTTTGCTGTCAATGACAACCCAGTGGAAGATGCTAAAGACTGAAAACTTTGGGGTTTTTCCCCTGAATCCCACGACACTCTGCAGCTGTGCCCTGCATATCTCTTAAAAGAGTTTCCGGCTTTAGAAGGGTTTTACCCTGTGCAATATTGATCTATAAGTCAATGAAAAAGAATCTTACTGTATCAATGTGATGTTACTTGGTTTGAGTTGTTTAATTAAAGCATATCATTGATAAGGGGTTTGAGAATCCCTTGGACGGCCCTTGGGGCTGGCAGCTCTGATTTATTTTCTCTTCATTCCTTTAATGTCGTTCAATTATTTCTTAAGCAATTACTGCAATTTGGATATCCAGTAAGGACAGCAGCATTCCCACTCTGCTGGATTGGGAAATCCAAGCCCAATTCCTTGGAGAGATTGAGGGGATGGGGAGCTGAGCCTCAGGCTGGGTTTTGACAGTGGGAATTCGGTGAGGAAGAAAGAAGAGAGATTTCCCCAAAAAGGGGTTTAGGCCAGTTCTGCTGGCTTTGGGTGCCTCTACCTCCCAAAAATCCTCCTGGTTCAACAGGACTTGAAGAAGCAGCAGGATGTGCTAGGGGCCTGTGCTGAGACCCCCAAACCCTGGTCAGGGAGGCTGGGAAGTGTCAGCTCCAGAGGAACACCAGAGAGGGGCTACGCTGGGACGCCTCAAATTGCAGCCAGAGATGCTGGGCACTGCTGCACCTTTGGGACACTGCAGCGAGGCTCCACTGCCTGATGCAGAGAGCTGTCCCATTATTGTTTGTCGTGCTTAGAAGCGGGCAGGTCATTCCAGCTGCACGGGTTGAAAAGCCCAGGGGAGCAGGTGGAGTCGCAGACGATCACACAGAAGCCAAGCTGGGAGAGGAAATGAGCTGTGCCACAGATTTCTTTTTCCCCAATGCCCCAGCACAGCCCCGGCTGCGGGCGGATCAAGAGCGGCTCGGCCCCAGTGCCCGGCCCGGAGCGGCTCCTGCCGCCCGCCGCCATCCCGGTCCCAGTCCCGGCCCCAACGCCGCCCCGGTGCTCCGGCCCCCAGACGCACAGCCCGCCCGCCGGGGGAGAGGCGGCTGCTCTCGGGACCCCCAGCCGACACCGAGAGGAGCCGAACGAGAAACCCCCAGTCCCACTCCCGGCTCTGCCTCAGTGCCCCGAGCTCCGCCCAGCCCGGGAGCAGCCCGGGCTGGGCTCCAGTGTGAGGGGGGGCCGGCCCGGGGGAGAGGGGCGGGGCCGGCTCGGGGGAGAGGGGCGGGGCCGGCTCGGGGGAGAGGGGCGGGGCCGGCCCGGAGGAGAGGGGCGGGGCCGGCCCGGAGGAGAGGGGCGGGGCCCGCTCGGAAGAGAGGGGCGGGGCCGGCCCGGAGGAGAGGGGCGGGGCCGCGGGCGATGGTCCCACCTACAACTCGGGCAGGGCGGGGAGGGCTCGGGGTGGGGCCGGGGCTCTGTGAGGCACTGCTGCAGATGTGGAAGTGTCTGAGCTGGAGATATGCAGAGAACATCTGAATTCCATACTTGCCCCTTGTGCAATGAAGAACTAAGTTGCACGCGAGGGGAGCAGTATTTATAAACTGTCTCCATATTTCCCTGTCATTCTGGCTGTTTGGATTTAGCCTGGGCTTATCAGCTAGATCATAAACAAGCCAATCCAGCTCCTGAACTCTCAATGAAATGCTTCTACAGACAGACAAGCTAGTAATGATTCCAAAGGAAAAATTGTAAATGAAGGCTAATGATTGCTGGGGAATTTCCTTAGGAACTTCCTTAGGAATGATGAACTTCACACACAGAATTTTGGAGGTGGAATCCAAATTTCAGCCTTGGGCACTTGCAGGAGAAGAGGGATCCTTATCCATAGCAAGGAAAGTCTGGTGCCCCAGTGTGTCAAGTGCTGACAGTGAACTGTCTAGGGAATGAGCAGCAAGTCCCCCCTGCCCTCACACTCAGAGCGGCAGCAGCCACAGGTGTCAGCTATGAGAATGATGAGGACAGGGAACAAAGACAGCTGGGTGCTGTAACGATGATGAGGGGGCGGGTCCTCCCGAGGCTGCTTTAAGAGGGGGTGCCTCAGCTCAGTTCCGCATGGAGCTGCTGGAAGAGAGAGGCTTATGGTGGCCTCCCAGGCATGTCTCATGGAGTGATGGTGAGAGCCTCTCATTGGGTCTGGGGGAGCAACTGGATGCACTTGGGTGTGGGGCTTTGCTTGAAGGAGGTGCTGGGGGGCAAACCTTTGTGCTAGACGGGGCAGCAGCCGGTGAGCCAGTGTGGGTTTGTACAGGGGACTTTCACCTTTTGCTTTTCAATTTTATCTTGCTAATCCCTCCCTGCTGCCCCTGAAAAAAATGGGGGTTATGAGGACAAAGGAAGTTTAAATTGAGGGAAGAAACTCCTGTTTTGTTATTGTCTGTGTTTAAATTGGTGAAAAACCCCCTTTGCCTAGGATTTTAATGAATAGTAGTATTTAAATGTGGTTTTTATTAAATATTATGGTTTTTGGTGGTATATAGTGTTTTGCTTTATTTTTTGGTTGTATTTATTAGATGTAATTTAGTTTTTGAGTGAAGATAACTTAATGGATGAGTTTGTTTGTATTTGAGATAGAATTAATTCGAGTAGCTTTTTAAATAGACTTCTGATAAATGTTATTGAGGTTTTGTTTTTATTTATTGTATGTAGGGATTCAGATTGGGTAGGGCTGGCTTGGGTGATGGAGATTTGGGTGTTTTGTTGGATGCAGCTTTTAATATTTAAAAGTTTTTTCTGTTTAGTTTTTTTAAGGTGGTTTTTACTATTTCACTGTGTAGATTTATTTTGTTTGTTGATGGTGTATGATAAGGGATACGGTCTATTTATTTAATGTTGTATTTCTTACTTCAGGTGTTGATCATGTTTTTTTTTTTAGACTGGGTTTTGTTGTTTGTTTTTTTTTATGGGGTATGATATGTTAAAGGATATGCTTTCTAAGGCTTACCATGGTGTAATGGGATGTAATATGAGGTACAGGGTCTGCTTTCAGTCATTTAGTGGTGTTTATTGTTATTGCGGTGAGTATGTAGTGTTTTGGTTGGTTTGAGGTAGTGTGATGTAGTTAATTTGTTAGGATTTTCTAATACATGTGGTTGGATTATTGTTTCTTTTATTGCAAGGGTTTATTCATTTGGTTTATTTGGTTGCAGTATATGTTTGATAGGTTCAGATAATTTGGGAGATACTGTTCATGGTTAAATTGATCTTTTGGTTTTGTGTGTATATATAGGTGATTTTTTTGTTTGGATGGTTTGAGGCATTATGGGTTTATTGAATTAGGAATAATATTTTTGGTGTTGTTAAGTTTATTTGTGATATTTTTATATTTGCGGCATGATTTGTTTGTTGTTTTGGTGGGTCTTATTTGTTTTATTTTTGCAAACATGGCAGTGATATGGTGGATTTTTTAGGTAGTTTTTTGGGGTAGTGACATTCCTGTTTTGTTGCGGTGTGGATTTTCTACTCTAAGTTTTCAAGCTAGCTTTCTATTTCATTTGTGTGTTATGATTTAAATTATACATACTGTTAGGTGTCAATCCTCTGTGCCCCTGCCTCTATTTCTAGAGCTTTCCCTGCCAGTCTTTCTTAAATCGATATATCATTTGCTGTTTCATATCATCACACTGCTTCTGCTATTCCCATTGGATTTTGTTCTGTACTCCCTGCCCTAAACCCCTCCCTGAGTGCATTTTCATTGGTTGCTTGCTTTGTATTGCCCTGTCTATAAAACGCACGGGAGGACACGTGCCCCCGGTCTTTGGGGTCCAGCTTTTAGTTGTTATGCTTCAGTTATACCTGTAATAAATCTCCTTAGTTTACCCCAAGACCCGTCTCGTCTTCACTTTGTCTCTGCGCGCATAGACTGGCTGAACCAGAGTCCCGGTGGGGAAGTGAGAGCTCCCCGGGGGAAGGTGTCGCACCCCTGAATGTCGCTGCGTGCCCTGGGGTTTAGGAAAACACGCACAGCGACACTGTTTACTAGTTTAGATTTTTTCATGTTGTTAATTAGTTTGGGTTTTTTAGTTATTTTATAGAGTAGTGGTTATTATTTATGAGTTAGTGTAGGTTTTTTTAGTTGTGTTTAGGGTCAGTTGTAGGTCAGTTTTGAGTTCAGCAAGTTGGATTGATTTATATCTTCTGCTAGTTTTTGTGATTTGCTGTGTGGAATTCTCTATGGTTGTTTCCAGTTTTTGTTCTATTTTTATGATGTGATAAGAATTGTTAGTGAAAAGACTCTAGTGTTCTTTGTTTGTATGGTGGAGTTTTTTAGTTTGTGTTCATTTTTTGGTTTTTTTTTGTTAATGGTAATAAAGATTTTTTGGGGGGTTAATTTGTGATTACTTGAAAGATTTTAGGGACATTTAGGCTTTTTTATGTGGGTGTGCTGTATGAAGAGAGTAATTTATTTGTTTTATGTGATGTTGGTGGTGTGGTGGGTAGAGGGCCTTTTTGTAGTAGTTATTTTAAATGTTTGAGGGGTTTTGGCACTTTAGTTACAGTGGGACTTTTAAATTTTATTTTTAGTTAGTTTTTTTAGGTTTTATTACAGTTAACAGTTGTGATTTTTTTTGCTGTGTTAGTAATAGAAGTGGATTTTGATTTTGTATGTAGTGATGGGATTATTGTATATGGCATACTAGTGTTGACTGGGATTTAAATTTCTGTGGTTCTGATGTGTTAGGTTAATATGTTTATGTATTTCAAAACACATGGGATTTTGCTTTTTGTTTGGTTAGAGACAGGCCTTTTTAAGTTTGGGGAGGTTCTGGATGTATATTTGAGTTTTTTTAAAGGAATTGGACGAGGTATTATTTTCATTATATTTAGTAGTTTGATTATGGGTCATCAGAGTTGGCTTTTTTTGGTGCAATTTTTTTTGAGTTTTCTTTTTCAAAGTTCATGTATTTGTGTGGTTAGGGCAGTGGTGTTTCTGGTGTAACTCTAAGCATCCATTGTTGTTTGTGTGTTCCAGCTGCTCTGCTCGTATTACATTGAGACCCCCTTACAGAGCGGCAAACAGCTCTGCTGAGACCGTGCCCTGATGTTTGGTTTTCTTTGTGAGAGCTGACTGAGACACAGCAGCCCGGGGACAGCAGGGAATTCCCCAAGGGCAGGACGGCCTTCCTTTGCACCCGACGCAGATTCTCGTTCCCGGAAGTCCCAGAGATAAGTGGAGGGCTATGAGCCACAGAGGGGATGAAAGCAGGGTGCCGGGTGGGAACTCGCGGAGAGGGGTCTGGAGTCAGCTCTGCAGACCGGGATGGCCCAGATGTGACCCTTTAGGCCACATCGAGGGAAAGTCTCCGTTTTGATCACAGTGCTGAGGTGTGCAGGGCAGAGCAGTCCCAGGCCATGTGGAGTCACTTGTCTGTTGTGCACTCTGTGTCTTTTGGGCGTCTCACATGCAATATCTTCTGCCTTAGCCCTTCGAGGAGCCTCTCGGAAACACCAGGCATCGTTCTTAATACCTCCCTATTCCTCAGCTCGGTGGCTTTGACTTGGGACCTCGCACGCACATCAGAATCACATCTCTCTTCAGAAGCATCCGGTCCCAGGTCTTTTCAGGTCTTGTTCTGAGCTGTACTGACAGCTGTGCACCGCAATGATCCATTGTGGCGGAGTAGGCATTGTAAGAATGCCGAGCTAGGTCGAGGTATCTGACCGTAGGTTTCTCGGGCATCCATCTTTGCGGTTCTCGGACGAAGCAGTTCTGCTGGCGTCTTCTTGCTGCCGGGTTCTTTGAGCGTCATCGGCTCTACATCGGTCTTACCTCGGTCATCTCCTTCCGCATTCTCTCGGCCCTCAGGGTCCTTCTTCTTGCCAAGCCTTTTCTCTCGCTGTTGCGTCCTTCTCGTTTGTGGTGTCCTGTGTCACGGGTGTTGGTGTGCGTTTGGCCCTGCGCTGCTCTGCCCTGCTGCATAACCTGGGTGTAGGGGTAATAGGACATGTCCCGGGGACTTGAAGTTTGCAGTGTAGGGTGTAGTGGGAGCGTAGAGGGTATTTTTAGGTGGGCACAAGATGCCTGGAGGTTTTAAGTTATCCTGCAGTGCTCTGACTTTTGTACTGACTTTCAGATGCAGATGGATTAAATCTGTGGCAGAGGGCCCCATCCTGGGTGAGGGTGTTCTCCTCCTCCACTGCCTGAAGAAGAAGGTTGGTTGGTGTTGGTCTTGGCAGGGGAGGTGTGAATGGTGGCTACATTGCAGCATTGTTCTTTGTGTTTATTTTTAGGTACTAAAGCTGGGTATTGGCAGTAAAGGTCAATGAAGCAAGGTGAGCAGTGACTGGTGGATAGAAGCAGTTTTTATTGCTCAGGTCTTAATTTCTGGTGCAGCTCTAAGCATCCACTGTTGTTTTTTTATTTTAGTTGGTTCACTTGCTGGATGTCCCAGCCCTGGATGCCAGAGGCCAGATGGGTGTAAGCTTAAGGTACACTTGTGGCATACCTTAGTTGGACTGGGGAGGTTGCTGTTTCACACTGTTTCAGCATGCATTTTTGCTTGATTTCTTTGCAGGTGCTGCTGCTGCCCTAGGCATGCCAAGGAACGGAGGAGAGCAGGTGAGGGGGCATTTAGGCAGGGTCGCTCCTGGGCAAGGGGTTAAGCATGTACCTTTTCATTTTGCAGGTATCCTCCGGGCAGCCTCTGGAGTCGAATGTAGATCTAAGATGAGCCAGGACAGCAGTGTGGAGGAGACCTGGGGATTATTCTTCTGGAGGGGATCGTCACATTTTCATTTTCATGGTCCTAGGTGCCCTGTGGAGGTGCAGAGCTGATTTTGGATACGGCAGCACCGAAGCGGACACAGAGAATGTCTCGATGTTGACGGTCCTGATGCGTTCTTTTCAATCAAGAATGGATTTTGTCTACTCATCTCCTGAAAGATAAGTGTTGGGGCTGGTGGTCAGGAGCAGAGGAAAAACTTTTTCTGTTCTAGGAGGCAATTTAAAGTTAGCTGAGACGAGAGGGCTGTAGAGGGATGGACCATTTGGAAGTAAAGGGAGAGCATTTCTCCTCAGCCTCGTTGGAGCCTTCCCTGGCCAGGACAGTTCTGACCCCTCTCCGTGTTCTAGCGAGCTTTGTGGTGTCAGCTATCTTCAGGAGTGCACAGGGTTAGGGTGCACCAGGGGATGCCTGGCCCACCCTGGGATCCGTGTCCTAGGAGGAACCCAAGTTGCAGGTTGTACGGTTCAGCAGGGGCACTTGACAGTGACACACAGAGGCTGAGGGAGGGCTTGAGAGGGAAAGGACTCAAGGGCTAGAGAGCACAGAGTGAAAATAAGGGCTACAAGTTAGAATACAGATATATCAGCCCTCACAGCAGCCCCTCCCAACCCTTGTTGTTCTGAGAGTAGGTGCTGGCAGCAACCCTAATGCAGGACAATGCCAGAACTCGTGAGAAGTGCAGGCAGTAACCCTAAGGCTAGGGTGAGGCAGGAAGTGATAGTGGGGAGCAGCATCCGACAGGGTTGAGTATAACCGGGGGTTTCCCGCCCCAGCCCACCCTGCGATCGTCTGTCTCTCCGCAGCCGGGGATTGCTGCCTGTCCCCGCTCGAGGCGACGGTCGGCTGGGCTTCGTGGCCATTGCCACCGCAAAGAGCTCTTCAGCTCTGTCAGCCTCTGCCCTGACTCAGGGCCATGCTTCGGATAGGAAGGGCAAACTGTGGATGATGTGTCTCGCTTGCGGGACAACTCTTGGGACCCTAACGGTAAAGGCGCGTCCTCGGCTGCAAGCGTAGGGTTCTCGAGAAGTAGGGTTCAGCAGGGGCACTTGATAGTGACACACAGAGCCTGAGGGAGGACTTGAGAGGGAAAGGACTCAAGGGCTAGAGAGCACAGAGTGAAAATAAGGGCTATAGCCAGGGATACAAGTTAGAATACAGATATACCTGCCCTCACAGCATCCCTCCCAACACCCCTGTTTTTCTGAGAGTAGGTGCCGGCAGCAACCCTAATGCAGGACAGTGCCAGAACTCCTGAGAGGTGCAGGCAGTAAGCTGAAGGCTAGGCGAGGCAGAAAGCAGCAGTGGGGTTGTGGATTCCCCTGGGTTTTTTATTAACAGGATATGCCCACCATGGGATCTGTGTCCTGCTCTGGTGAGTGGTCACTGCCCCAAAAACGCGATGAGGACTTTGGCTCTGCAAGTTTGAGCCTCTGAGCGTTGCTAAATCTATTATTCAATGACCCAGGCATTCATAGAAGACAGTGAGTAGCAAAGGGGCAGGTGTTGGTAATTGTGCTGCCAAGGCCTTGTGTTCACATTTGGTTTCCTTTATTGTAGCCGCCTGAGAGACGACAGCCCGGTACCAGTGGGAAATTCCTCAAGGGCGAGGCGGCCTCGTTTTGCACCCGATGCCGATTGGCGTTCCCAGACATCAAAGAGATAAGTGGAGGGCTGTGAGCCACAGAGGGGGCTGAAAGCGGGGTGGCCAGTCAGGAGTCAGCAGGAGGGTTTTTTGAGTCAGATTTGCAGTCTGGGATGGCCAAGATGTGGCCCCTTAGGGACCTAAAGGGAAAGTCTCACTTGATCGAAGTGCTGAACTGTGCAGGGCAGAGCAGTCCCAGGCCATGTGGAGTCACTTGTCTGTTGTGCACTCTGTGTCTTTTGGGCGTCTCACATGCAATGTCTTCTGCCTTAGCTCTTCAAGGAGCCTCTTGGAAACACCAGGCATCGTTCTTAATACCTCCCTATTCCTCAGCTCGGCACCTTTGACACTCGGGACCTCGCACGCACATCAGAATCGCATCTCTCTTCAGAAGCATCCGGTCCCAGGTCTTTTCAGGTCTTGTTCTGAGCTGTACTGGCAGCTGTGCACAGCAGTGATCCCTTATGGCGGATTAGGCCTCGTAAGAAGGCCGAGCTAGGTCGAGGTATCTGACCGTAGGTTTCTCGGGCATCCATCTTTGCGGTTCTCGGACGAAGCAGTTCTGCTGGCGTCGTCTTGCTGCTGGGTTCTTCGAGCCTCATCGGCTCACCATCGGTCTTACCTCGATCGCCTGCTTTCACATTTTCTTGATCCTTAGTCATTCTGGATCATTCATCTTGCCGAGCCTTTTCTCTCGCTGTTGCGTCCTTCTCGTTTGTGGTGTCCTGTGTCACGGGTGTTGGTGTGTGTTTGGCCCTGCGCTGCTCTGCCCTGCTGCGTAGCCTGGGTGTAGGAGTAATAGGACATGTCTTGGGGACTTGAATTTTGCAGTGTAGGGTGTAGTTGGAGCGTAGAGGGTATTTCTAGATGAGCACAAGATGCCTGGAGCTTTTAAGTTATCCTGCAGCGCTCTGACTTTTGTGCTAACTCTCTTTAAGCTGCGGATGGATTAGATCCATGGCAGAGGGCCCCATTCCAGGTGAGGGGCTCTGCCCCATGCAGGTCAGTCACCGTTTGTCTTCAGAGGGGCAGCGTAAATGGTGGCTGTGTTACAGCGCTGTTCTTTGCATTTGTTTTTAGGAAGCATGGCTGGATAGCGGCAGCCAAGGTGAAGCAAACAAGGTGAGCGTTGATTGGTGGACAGAATCAGTTGCTGTTGCTCAAGTCTCTCTTGATGGTGTAACTGTAAGTGTCCATTATGGTGTGTTTTAGGGGGTCCACTCGCATCACGCCGAACTCCGCTCAGCGACCGGACGACGGAGCTGCTTCGCCTCTCTCGTGAGCCGTCGGGGAGCACGACAGGACTCCGTGATGAAGCCTCCATCTTCTCCGTTTGAAGGTGCCGTCCGGACTGCGGTAAGGGCCGAGGCGTTGCGGTGGGTCGGGGAGGTAGGGAGGAGGAGCGAGGGTCCACTCAAGTTTCAGCCGTGCCGCATCACCTCGTCTCCTCTTAAGCCAGGTATACCCTGTGACCTTGGCGTGGGGCTCAAGGATCCGGGCCTTTTCGGGAGATGGTGAGTAGCAGAATTGTCAGGTGTTGGCAGTAGTGCTGCCAAGGCCACGTGTTCACGTTTGGTTTCCTTTATTCTAGCCGCCTGAGAGACGACAGCCCGGTACCAGCGGGAAATTCCTCAAGGGCGAGGCGGCCTTGTTTTGCACCCGATGCCGATTGGCGTTCCCAGACATCAAAGAGATAAGTGGAGGGCTGTGAGCCACAGAGGAGTTGAAAGCGGGGTGGCCGGTTGGGTTTTTTGAGTCAGATTTGCAGTCTGGGATGGCCAAGATGTGGCCCCTTGGCCTACTAAAAGGTAAAGTCTCACTTTTGATAGCAGTGCTGAACTGTGCAGGGCAGAGCAGTCCCAGGCCATGTGGAGTCACTTGTCTGTTGTGCACTCTGTGTCTTTTGTGTGTCTTGCCTTTCGTGTCGTTGTCCCTACAAGGGGCCTTTTGGAAACCCTGGCTTGTGTCTTAGCATTTGTAATCTCTGCGTTCCTCAGCTCGGTGGCTTTGACTCGGGACCTCGCACGCACATCAGAATCACATCTCTCTTCAGAAGCATCCGGTCCCAGGTCTTTTCAGGTCTTGTTCTGAGCTGTACTGACAGCTGTGCACCGCAATGATCCATTGTGGCGGAGTAGGCATTGTAAGAATGCCGAGCTAGGTCGAGATATCTGACCGTAGGGTTCTCGGGCATCCATCTTTGCGGTTCTCGGACGAAGCAGTTCTGCTGGCATCTTCTTGCTGCCGGGTTCTTTGAGCCTCATCGGCTCTACATCGGTCTTATCTCGGTCATCTCCTTCCGCATTCTCTCGGCCCTCAGGGTCCTTCTTCTTGCCGAGCCTTTTCTCTCGCTGTTGCGTCCTTCTCGTTTGTGGTGTCCTGCATCACGGGTGTTGGTGTGCGTTTGGCCCTGCGCTGCTCTGCCCTGCTGCATAACCTGGGTGTAGGGGTAATAGGACATGTCCCGGGGACTTGAAGTTTGCAGTGTAGGGTGTAGTGGGAGCGTAGAGGGTATTTTTAGGTGGGCACAAGATGCCTGGAGCTTTTAAGTTATCCTGCAGCGCTCTGACTTTTGTCCTAAATTTTTTTCAGATGCGGATGGATTTTTCCCTGGCAGAGCACCCCAAGGAGGAAACGGTTGTGGGTGAGAGACTTGCACACTGAAGGTACCTTGGAAAATGTGTAGCTTTGTCCTGGATTTTGGGGTTTTTTAAAATTTTCTACAAGGTTTTAAATATGAGCTTGTTAGAATTTAATGGTAAGGACTGAAAACGGGTTGGCTGCCAAGTTATACATAACAAAGTCAACTTTTTTGAATATCTGTGAGGCTTCTATTTTGTTTTTGAGACTTTCCTTTTTTGCTGACTTTTGCTCTCACTCTCACGTCTTTCCCTTTCGCTCTCACTCTCACTTCTTTCCCTTTCGCTCTCACTCTCACTTCTTTCCCTTTCGCTCTCACTCTCACTCCTTTCCCTTTCGCTCTCACTCTCACTTCTTTCCCTTTCGCTCTCACTCTCACTTCTTTCCCTTTCGCTCTCTTTCTCTCTCTCTCTAACTTTCTGTTTCTCTCTCTCTCTCTCTCTCTCTCTCTCTAACTTCATTTCTGTTTCTGTCTTTTTCTAGTTCTCTCTCTAACTTTATTTCTCTTTCTCTCTATTTCTAGTTCTCTCTCTAACTTTATTTCTCTTTCTCTCTATTTCTAGTTCTCTCTCTAACTTTAACTTTATTTCTCTCTATTTCTAGTTCTCTCTCTAACTTTAACTTTATTTCTCTCTATTTCTAGTTCTCTCTCTAACTTTATTTCTCTCTCACTCTCCCTCTTTTTCTCTTTCGCTCTCACTCTCCCTCTTTTTCTCTTTCGCTCTCACTCTCCCTCTTTTTCTCTTTCGCTCTCACTCTCCCTCTTTTTCTCTTTCGCTCTCACTCTCCCTCTTTTTCTCTTTCGCTCTCACTCTCCCTCTTTTTCTCTTTCGCTCTCACTCTCACTTCTTTCCCTTTCGCTCTCACTCTCACTTCTTTCCCTTTCGCTCTCACTCTCACTTCTTTCCCTTTCGCTCTCACTCTCACTTCTTTCCCTTTCGCTCTCTTTCTCTCACTTCTTTCCCTTTCGCTCTCTTTCTCTCACTTCTTTCCCTTTCGCTCTCTTTCTCTCACTTCTTTCCCTTTCGCTCTCTTTCTCTCTCTCTCTAACTTCATTTC
This sequence comes from Prinia subflava, assembly GCF_021018805.1. NCBI lineage: Eukaryota > Metazoa > Chordata > Aves > Passeriformes > Cisticolidae > Prinia > Prinia subflava. Next base: position 30,227 of record NW_026961073.1, on the reverse strand, counting down.
TGTTTCTGTCTATTTCTAGTTCTCTCTCTAACTTTATTTCTCTCTCTCACTTTATTTCTAGTTCTCTCTCTAACTTTATTTCTCTCTCTCACTTTATTTCTAGTTCTCTCTCTAACTTTATTTCTCTCTCTAACTTTATTTCTCTCTCTCACTTTATTTCTAGTTCTCTCTCTAACTTTAACTTTATTTCTCTCTCACTCTCCCTCTTTTTCTCTTTCGCTCTCACTCTCACTTCTTTCCCTTTCGCTCTCACTCTCACTTCTTTCCCTTTCGCTCTCACTCTCACTTCTTTCCCTTTCGCTCTCTTTCTCTCTCTTCTTTCCCTTTCGCTCTCTTTCTCTCTCTCTCTCTAACTTTCTGTTTCTCTCTCTCTCTCTCTCTCTCTCTAACTTCATTTCCGTTTCTCTCTCTCTCACTTTATTTCTAGTTCTCTCTCTAACTTTATTTCTCTTTCTCTCTATTTCTAGTTCTCTCTCTAACTTTAGTTCTCATTCTCTCTATTTCTAGTTCTCTCTCTAACTTTAGTTCTCGTTCTCTCTATTTCTAGTTCTCTCTCTAACTTTAGTTCTCGTTCTCTCTATTTCTAGTTCTCTCTCTAACTTTAGTTCTCGTTCTCTCTATTTCTAGTTCTCTCTCTAACTTTAGTTCTCGTTCTCTCTATTTCTAGTTCTCTCTCTAACTTTAGTTCTCGTTCTCTCTCTAACTCTATTTCTAGTTCTCTCTATTTCTCGTTCTCTCTCTAACTTTATTTCTCGTTCTCTCTATTTCTCGTTCTCTCTCTAACTTTATTTCTCGTTCTCTCTATTTCTCGTTCTCTCTCTAACTTTATTTCTCGTTCCCTCTATTTCTCGTTCTCTCTCTAACTTTATTTCTCTCTATTTCTCGTTCTCTCTCTAACTTTAACTTTATTTCTCTCTATTTCTAGTTCTCTCTCTAACTTTAACTTTATTTCTCTCTATTTCTAGTTCTCTCTCTAACTTTAACTTTATTTCTCTCTATTTCTAGTTCTCTCTCTAACTTTAACTTTATTTCTCTCTATTTCTAGTTCTCTCTCTAACTTTATTTCTCGTTCTCTCTATTTCTAGTTCTCTCTCTAACTTTATTTCTCCTTCTCCAGCGCCCAGCCTGGACTTGCTCTGTGGGGGGGCCTGTTCCATCTGCCTGAACCAAGGACATCCTGCCCAGGTTTGACACTTGACTCCCGTTGTTTTTCCTCTTGCAGGCAGCTGGCAAAAGAGGAGAGAGCCCCTGCGAGGCAGAGCCCCTGGAATGCCCTGTCCCGGTCTGAGGTTCCCACTTTTCTCTCCAACTCCCGGAGAATTGCTGGAGCAGAACCAGAGAGAGTCCATTTTATTTCCTGCCTTTTCCAATAAACGGTGACTTTCAGCTGGAGTGTGTTCCTGGTGTCATCCTCCTCCTCCTCCTCCCTGGATTTGTAAATAAATGTCCTGATTTTGGCCAAGGAGAATTTTGTTGTTCCAGGCATTGTGGCTCTTTTGTTTCATTGAAACTTCCCAACTCTGCTGAGACTTTGAGATGTCAAATACAAGTAAGACTGGAGTTTCTTGGGATTGTTACTCACACAAAATAGGGATCCTTCTTGGACAGGAGTAACTTGACGTGTTTAATGCCGCTTCCCTTTAAAATCAGAGCAGGGGAAGCAGATTTGAAATCATCATTCCATGAACTTGCACCAAATTCCTCCAAAGCTGCAAAAGTTTTCCTTGTTAGAAATTCCTGAGCTTGTTTTCCAGGCAAGCTGGGATTTAGATGTTCTTTGTTCCTTGGATTTGCTGGTTTTCCTCTCTCTCATTTTAGTAAAGGATTTTTTTTTTTCATATTTTCCATGCTGATTGGAATTTTTGTACTGCTCAGGGCACATTGCCAAGGAAATGTACCAATTTCATGTTGGTAAATCAGGCATTGTTCAGCACCATATGCCCACAAGTCTGTAAATTCCCAGGGAAACTTGCTAAGTGTTGAATTGCCATAATGAATCTCTTTGTAAAGTTGATTATACTTTTTTATTTTTAATTACTTTGAATTTTTTATGTAGGGTTTTTTTTTAATAAGTGAGGTCTTTTTGTATTTTTAAATTTTTTCTTTCAAAAATTTTCCTTTGTAATTTTTCCTTTGTAATTTTTCCTTTGTAATTTTTCCTTTGTAATTTTTCTCCTTTTTATTTTTTCCTTTTTATTTTTTCCTTTTTATTTTTTCCTTTTTATTTTTTCCTTTTTATTTTTTCCTTTTTATTTTTTCCTTTTTATTTTTTCCTTTTTATTTTTTCCTTTTTATTTTTTCCTTTTTATTTTTTTCCTTTTTATTTTTTTCCTTTTTAATTTTTCCTCTTTTTTTCTCTCTTTAACTTTTTCCTTTTTAATTTTTTCCTTTTTAATTTTTTCTTTTTTAATTTTTTCCTTTTTATTTTTGCTTTTTATTTCTAATTTTTCCTTTTTAACTTTTTAATTTTATTTGTTTCTGTGTTTTACTTGAAATTTTATTTGAAAACTTTTTTTTTTTTCTTCATGTTTTCTTTGTGTTGGTGTGTTTTGTTTTGCTTTGGTTTGGTTTGGTTTGGTTTTTTGCTCTCTCTCTACTCTTTTATCTACTTTTTTATAGCCCAAGTATGTAGAAGTTTGGCTGGTGGGAACAGAGGAGGTGACAAATGAAATCCATGTCCACTCCACGTCCGGATAGAATTGAGAGTGCAGCTAGAGAAATCTCTGTATTTTCTGCTAAATTAGAAATCCTGAACAGAGAAAGCTCTAAAGACCAAGGGGCCTTCTTTTTTCTTTTTCCTTTTTCCCCCGAACAATTCTCATTGTAGCCATTTACAGGATCAGGAACATTACCTTGAAGTCGAGGTGTATTTCACAGGTAGCGAGAAAACAAAGTAGACTTGATCTTGTAACTCTCATTGTTTAGTAACAAAGAAATCCAAAACAAAACAAACAACATAAAAAAAAAAAAAAAATCCACCAACCCCACAAAAGAACAGAGAAAGAGAAATTATACCAATATTATTTTAATTTAAAACCACTTTCTCCCTTAGAAAACCAGGCTAATGTAATTCTGCTTAATTGGGGTGCTGTCGTGTTTAGGTTACTGAATTAATAGAGTTTAAAACATACAGCAATAAACACGAATTTTAAAAACTAAGTACAAAAATATGAATATATATAATAAAACAAATATAAATATGAAAAATAATATCGTAAGTAAATGCAATCTATAATATTTCTCATTACTTATATTATATACAGTAGTCTATATATTACATCCATAGATATGACTAGAAAAAAGACATGGTAATTATCAATATTAAAATAATAAATGTAAAGAAATAATGGAATAGAGCTTAAAACAGAGGGGGTTTTTTGGTTTGAATTTGCTTGGTGGCAGGGGTTCTCTTTTAAGCGGCGGCCGGGTGTCTTTCGGGGCGTTTCTTTTAGGGGGTTTCTGTGCACGTTCTCTTCGGGGGTCCCTGTCTGCTGTGGACACAGCGCGGTACTGCAGCTCTGCCCCGGGCCCGTCCCAGTGCTGCCGCCTTGTGGACACAGCGCGGTGCTGCAGCTCTGCCCCGTGCCCGTCCCAGTGCTGCCGCCCTGTGGACACAGCGCGGTGCTGCAGATGTTCATCCCAGGGGAGTTGCTGGCTTGGCTAGAATTGGTTTCCCAGTAAAACTGGGGGTTGTCTAGAAAACCTGAATTTGTGGGAGGCACTGGGTTTGTTTTCCCTATCCCTGCATCACAGTCAAGAACACTCCTGGAGCTGTGTTAGGCAGTGGAAGGAGGGGAGAGCTGCATTTATTGAATTCCTTTGTTGTTGTTATTGTTGTATTTTTTCATGCTATTTTATTTTATTGTGTTTTAGATTTTCATGTTTTTTTATTTTGACTTTTAAAAAATATTTTAATGTTTCCTCAAATTTTTAATTTTTCGATTTTTAGTTTACTTTTATATTTTATAGTTATGATTTCACTTTTTATTTTATTTTCAATACCTTTTAAATTTTTATTTAGATTTATGTTTTATTTTTATGTTTGCGGTTGTTTTGTATTTTTTAATGTTTCCTTAGTAATTTTTCCTTTGTCATTTTTTCCTTTGTCATTTTTTCCTCTATAATTTTTTCCACTATAATTTTTTCCTTTTTAATTTTTTATTTTTTATTTTTCTCTTTTTAATTTTTCTCCTTTTTAATGTTTTCCTTTCTAATTTTTTCCTTTCTGATTTCTCCTTTCTCGATTTTGTCAGGCACCCCCCTTTAAAACCGGGGTGCCTTCGGCCGTGCCACAACAAAGATGGCGGCCCAACAGGAAATGGTTTCAGCCACAAACAAGATGGCAGCCGGAAGTATGGGCAGCCACCTAATGCCCCGCTCAAGATGGCGGCTCGTCGAGCCGCCTTCGACCTTCCAAAGACGGCGGCCAAAAAAGGCGGGAAAACACAAGGACCACCCATGGGCGTCGACCCAACTGCCTGCGCCCGACCCCGAAAACGGCGCCGCTCAGGAACAATTTTCAGCGTCGCTTCCCGGCGCGAGGGAGCTGTGTGCCCGCTGTGCCGCGCCGCGGTGCGGTTGCGGCAGCCATTTTGGTGAGGCGCCTGAGTAACCAGCTACCCGGGGCCTTCGGGGGTGCCACAAAAAAGATGGCGGCTCTACCGGATGTGTCTTCACCACAACCAAGATGGCGGCTACAACGGGCGGAAGTAACGTTTATATAGGGTTTATATAGGGTTTGGACCCTATAGCCGCGGCCGAACCAAGGCTCTGCTGCAGGTGTATTCGAGACATCTTTCCTCTTTGTTTGACAGAAGGAAGAGGGGAAAAAAAAAAAAAAAAAAAAAAAAAAAAGAGGAAGAAAAAACGGGAGCAGTTCCGGGGCGGTCCCGGGGCGGTCCCGGGGCGGTGTGCGCCGTCACTGCCGCCTTCTCGGCGGGCGATTCCAAGGCGCTGTCGGGCTCTCTGCCGGCCGGTCGGCGGGCGGGCGGCCGGGACGCGATGGCGCTGTGCCCGGAGCTGGAGCGCTCGCTGTCGCTGCTGCAGCCGGGCGCCGACCGGGCCCAGCAGCAGCAGGAGCGGCGGGCGGACGCGGCCCCCACGCCCATGGTGTTCATGTGCGCCGGCTGCGGGCGCCCCGTGGGCGACACCCGCACCTGGCGTTCAGTGTCGAGGACAGCGGTCCCATCCTGCTGCGCAGTGAGTACCAGCGCTGCCACCCCCGTGCCGCCGCGGTCGCTGCCGCCGTGCCTCCTGCCCTGCCTCCCGCCGCAGCTGCGGCCGCCAGCGTCGCCGCGGACCCGGGGCGGAAGGGCTCCGAGCTCCCCGGAGAGTGCGGATGGTGAGGGCCGGGCCTGGCTGGACACAGTCCCGGGGGAGTCGGGGTTCCCGGCGCTGGGGACCGGCAAAGGGCCCGGAGCGCTCGTGTGGCCCGAGAGCCCCTGGAGCACTTATCTGGGGTGGGCTGTACAAGCCGCGTATGGCCTAAGGGAGAGGGATTTCTCACAAGGACATGTAGTGATGGACAAGGGAGGCAGCTTTAGATTAAATGTCGGGAAGAAATTTTTCCCTGCGAGGGCGGTGAGGCCGTGGTACAGGTTCCCCAGAGAAGCTGTGGCTGCCCCTGTGTCCCTGGAAGTGCCCAAGGCCAGGTTGGACGGGGCTTGGAACACCCTGGGATAGTGGAAGCTGTCCCTGCCCAGGGCCGGGGGTGGAATGGGGTGAGCTTGAAGGCCCCTTCCACAATTCAGCGATTCTGATGGTCTTGGTCTTGCTGAGGTTAGCCAGCCTGAGGAGCTGATGCAAATTCAGGCTAAAAGATGAGTGCTCATCATTTACACTGTGTAAAGCATGAATGAAAGGTTAAAAAAGTTCTAATGCATGATTTAAAATTTTTTTTTTATTTTTAAGAAAAGGGATGGGGAGAGGTGCCTCCTTTTATTTTCTTCTGAATAAATGTTATTCCTTGCTTGCAGCATGGTAGAAACCCTACTCTGCTCTGGCTGCTCCAGGACCCTTGGCAGCAGATACATGCACGCCTCAAGGCATCTCGACTGCAAGAGGGATTTGTTCTGTGTCCGTACTGACTCTGTTGAAAGGTAAGTGCAGAATGTTTATGGGTCAGCCTGCCAGCTCCACTGCACTCACCAGGCATGGCACTGAGGGTGCTCCTGTTACATCTCTGGCAAGGCTGGAGGGAGCGTCTTCTGCTGCTCTGTCCCACGGTGGTTTTCTGTATTGGTGCTGTTGGCATCCCAGTGCTCAGCTGTAGGGAACATCACCTGTGTAAGGCACATCCTAGAAAAAGAACCAAAACAAACCAACCTGGCCTGCCTTTTGTGTGGGAAGTTGCATTCCAGCCCAGAAAATATCACCAGGTCCAGGGCACTGGAGGGTTCCTTCGCATTTGATTGGAAGAGTTCACAAACCAAGCACCAAAGAGGCCTGGCTGGAGCCTGTTAGGGGTCCGCATGATCAGCAGGGAGTGTGGCCAGAGGGGCTCGGGCAGGACTTGGGGTGGCTCTGCCCTGTGCTGGCCACATCTGCTCTGTCCTTGCTAAGATGGGCAAAGGCAACTCTGACAACTGAGTACGTGCTTGAGACTCTCACTCAGCTGTCTTAAAATCTGTCTAGAAAATGAAAGTGTGCTTGGGTTTAGTTGGTTTATAGCACTTCAAAGGGGTTATTAAAAACTGTATCCTCAATTAAGGCTCCGCACCAGAGTCCTTTTGTGCAGGCATTGTCCTAATAGACAGTGGTTGTTCATCTGGACTGGTTTTAATGTCTCTTTTTTTTTTCTGAAGTTCCCATTTATTTTGCTGTATTGCTGTGGATATTCCCCTTGGTACTCTGGACAGGGTTTGGAGATTTTTTTCTTCATTCCACTGCTAGAGTACTTTTTTTATTGCATGGCAGTAAAATTCTCTCATGCACTAACTTGGCTGCAGAATGGCATTTTCTGGCAAAGGGATGCTGCTTCTGCCTGCCAGCACTGCACTGTTCTTGGTGTCTTGGTGCCATTTTCCACTGTATCCCGTATCCCCAGAATCCACGGCTGTCTCTCAGGGTTCTAAAGGAGTGCTGTGTTTGGATTTTTGGCTTCAGAGTGGGAAGTGCTCTGTAACCTGATGTAACCTGTGGCATCTCAGCTGTAGGCCAGGAACCCTGGAAAAGCAAGCTCGCATTCACGAGGAGCCGCTTACTCTTGAAAGCCCAGCTGTCTTGCAAGAGGTGCCGCACAGGGTGAGTTTTAACCTTACATCATTCTTTGTTGAAATCACCTCTGAGAAGTCTTAATATGCTTCAATGGTTTCTGCAGAACAGCTTATTCCACTCAGAGCAATTCAGTGCATTGTAACATGTACTGGACTGCTTCCTGTAATTGCTGTCGTCGTGCTCTGCAAGACTTTTAGCCACTTTTCCTTCAGTTTTCTTGGTAGTTAGCATTTTCTGTTTATCAAGCACAGCATTAGGTTCCTCTGGCTGTCTCAGAAATTGGATCAGTTGTTTCTAGTTCGTTCTGATTCACTTCTCCAGATCTTCATTTAACTTTTAGCCATGTTTCTTCTGCCTCCTGTGGAAATGGACTTAATGCTTTTGCTGTAACTTTATCTTGAAATAGTAATCATAAATGAATCATGGTAAATCAGGTTGATGTTTTGCTCTACTAAAATCTTGTGACTGCAGGTAGGAAGAGTTGGGAGCGAACAGTCTGAGGAAGTGGACTGTGGAAGCTGAAGGTTGTCCAGCCAAAGCTGAGTGTGTGGCTCTGACACTGACCAAGGCTGGAAAGAGTTACTGTGTGGACAGAGAATGTTAGAGCCGGGTGAGCTTTCACAGGATGAAAGAAGCGAGGAGAGAATCGAATGGAAAGAATTGCTGAGATCAGGTTTGAGCCCTTTCTTTGGGTTTGGGATTTGTTTGTGGTTTTTTTGTTACCTAACACTACCTAGCACTTACTTACTTACTTACTGTGAGATTTGAAGTTTTCTCCAAAAACTCAGAATGAATTTCCCCACTCTGCCCCACTGGTAGCAGCACACAGGAGAACAGAGCCTGTGGTTTGGATCTTGAGGGAGTTCCAGCAGTACAAGCTATGAGTTACCATGTTTCTCCCAAATTTACATCCAGCAAATCTGAGGAATTACCTCTTGCCTGAGCATTCCTGGTCTCTGTGACTCTTTAGTAAGAGACAGCTGGGACTGGCCAAGCTGAGACAGGATCTGTTCCTGTCAAACCATCTATTTCCCATGCGGATGAGAATCTGGGGGGCAAGTGCCCACATCACTCCTCACAAATGCCCACACATACTTCTGGGGCTGCTGTATCTATCTGCTGGATTTGTCAGCGCCAGCATTTGCGAAGGATCACCTTGTGAGCAACTCAAAAGACAGATAAATAGAGGCAGCAGCAATTGTCTTGAGTTTACCTTATGGTAAGGCTTATGGATATTTTTAATCACTATAAGAAGGCTTATGGATATTTTTGATCACTTTCTTAGCACTTGCAATTACCCCTGCTACCACACAAAAGAAACCGAGGAACAGGAAAGCTCCGCTCTGTATCTCTGGCAGAAGAAAAGCCAGCAAACCAGTTTGCGTTCACCCCGATTCCTAGTCCTGTGCTGCAAGTACAGAAATATCTTGAGCCTTTGGGAGGGGGACTGGGACTGTGGAACCCAGCTGCATGTGTCTCCTAGGCCACGTTTTTCTTGGAAGCACCTTTCCTAGTTTCACTGCTTTTTGGAAATGAACTGTTCTGAGCAGAACCAGTACCTTCAGACTCAGGGTCTGAAAACAAAACAACCATAAAAACCACTAAAAAGCCCCAAACCCCACTGCCTAAGAGAACAAAGAAAGAGAAAATATACCGGGATTATTTTAATAAACCTGAATTTGTGGGAGGCACTGGGTTTGTTTTCCCTTCGTGCGGCAGCACGAAGTTTGCACGCATTTTGCTGCCGCTTTGGCTCTCAAGAACTGGAAATGCCTGGATTTCTGCGTGGTTTCCCCAGGTTCTCCTATTTAGCAGGAGCTGCACGGTGAGGTCGGTGTTCTGAGGGAGGCCCTGGCACAGCTGCCAAAGGCCGGGAACGTGGAGTGTGCAGGGAGCATCCGGGGGGCTTCTCCCCCCTGAGTTTCTCCCGGGGTGTGCTGCCTGCACTGCTGGATGTTGGACCCGGCTTTGGGCCGTTCTCCTGCGGTCCCAGCACTGAGTGCTGCCCCTGTGGCCAGACCTTGCCGTGTGCCGGCACCAAACCCGGGCAGCCGGGGCTGCTTTTCCAGCCCTTTGGTGCCACGGGCGGCCCCCGATTGCCGGAGCTCCCCGGCACCCGGCCTGGACTCACTCTGTGGGGGGGCCTGTTCCATCTGCCTCAACCGAGGACATCCTGCCCAGGTTTGACACTTGACTCCCGTTGTTTTTCCTCTTGCAGGCAGCTGGCAAAAGAGGAGAGAGCCCCTGCGAGGCAGAGCCCCTGGAATGCCCTGTCCTGGTCTGAGGTTCCCACTTTTATCTCCGACTCCCGGAGAATTGCTGGAGCAGAACCAGAGAGTGTCCATTTTATTTCCTGCCTTTTCCAATAAACGGTGACTTTCAGCTGGAGTGTGTTCCTGGTGTTATCCTCCTCCTCCTCCTCCCTGGATTTGTAAATAAATGTCCTGATTTTGGCCAAGTAGAATTTTGTTGTTCCAGGCATTGTGGCTCTTTTGTTTCATTGAAACTTCCCAACTCTGCTGAGACTTTGAGATGTCAAATACAAGTAAGACTGGAGTTTCTTGGGATTGTTACTCACACAAAATAGGGATCCTTCTTGGACAGGAGTAACTTGACGTGTTTAATGCCGCTTCCCTTTAAAATCAGAGCAGGGGAAGCAGATTTGAAATCATCATTCCATGAACTTGCACCAAATTCCTCCAAAGCTGCAAAAGTTTTCCTTGTTAGAAATTCCTGAGCTTGTTTTCCAGGCAAGCTGGGATTTAGATGTTCTTTGTTCCTTGGATTTGCTGGTTTTCCTCTCTCTCATTTTAGTAAAGAATTTTTTTTTTTTCATATTTTCCATGCTGATTGGAATTTTTGTACTGCTCAGGGCACATTGCCAAGGAAATGTACCAATTTCATGTTGGTAAATCAGGCATTGTTCAGCACCATATGCCCACAAGTCTGTAAATTTCCAGGGAAACTTGCTAAGTGTTGAATTGCCATAATGAATCTCTTTGTAAAGTTGATTATACTTTTTTCTTTATTTTTAATTACTTTGAATTTTTTATGTAGGGTTTTTTTTTAATAAGTGATGTCTTTTTGTATTTTTAAATTTTTTCTTTTAAGAAATTTTCTATTTTAATTTTTCCTTTGTAATTTTTCCTTTGTAATTTTTCCTTTGTAATTTTCCTATTTTATTTTTTCCTTTTTACTTTTTTCCTTTTTATTTTTTCCTTTTTATTTTTTTCCTTTTTATTTTTTCCTCTTTTTTTCTCTCTTTAACTTTTTCCTTTTTAATTTTTTCCTTTTTATTTTTTTCCTTTTTAATTTTTTCCTTTTTAATTTTTTCCTTTTTATTTTTTTCCTTTTTAATTTTTTCCTTTTTAATTTTTTTCTTTTTATTTTTTCCTTTTTATTTTTTCCTTTTTATTTTTTTCCTTTTTACTTTTTTCCTTTTTATTTTTTTCCTTTTAATTTTTGCTTTTTATTTTCTTTCTTTCTAATTTTTCCTTTTTAACTTTTTAATTTTATTTTTTTCTGTGTTTTACTTGAAATTTTATTTGAAAACTTTTTTTTTTTCTTCATGTTTTCTTTGTGTTGGTGTGTTTTGGTTTGGTCTGGTTTGGTTTGGTTTGGTTTGGTTTGGTTTGGTTTGGTTTGGTTTTTTCCTCTCTCTCTACTCTTTTATCTACTTTTTTATAGCCCAAGTATGTAGAAGTTTGGCTGGTGGGAACAGAGGAGGTGACAAATGAAATCCATGTCCACTCCACGTCCGGATAGAATTGAGAGTGCAGCTAGAGAAATCTCTGTATTTTCTGCTAAATTAGAAATCCTGAACAGAGAAAGCTCTAAAGACCAAGGGGCCTTCTTTTTTCTTTTTCCTTTTTCCCCCGAACAATTCTCATTGTAGCCATTTACAGGATCAGGAACATTACCTTGAAGTCGAGGTGTATTTCACAGGTAGCGAGAAAACAAAGTAGACTTGATCTTGTAACTCTCATTGTTTAGTAACAAAGAAATCCAAAACAAAACAAACAACATAAAAAAAAAAAAAAAAATCCACCAACCCCACAAAAGAACAGAGAAAGAGAAATTATACCAATATTATTTTAATTTAAAACCACTTTCTCCCTTAGAAAACCAGGCTAATGTAATTCTGCTTAATTGGGGTGCTGTCGTGTTTAGGTTACTGAATTAATAGAGTTTAAAACATACAGCAATAAACACGAATTTTAAAAACTAAGTACAAAAATATGAATATATATAATAAAACAAATATAAATATGAAAAATAATATCGTAAGTAAATGCAATCTATAATATTTCTCATTACTTATATTATATACAGTAGTCTATATATTACATCCATAGATATGACTAGAAAAAAGACATGGTAATTATCAATATTAAAATAATAAATGTAAAGAAATAATGGAATAGAGCTTAAAACAGAGGGGTTTTTTGGTTTGAATTTGCTTGGTGGCAGGGGTTCTCTTTTAAGCGGCGGCCGGGTGTCTTTCGGGGCGTTTCTTTTAGGGGGTTTCTGTGCACGTTCTCTTCGGGGGTCCCTGTCTGCTGTGGACACAGCGCGGTACTGCAGCTCTGCCCCGGGCCCGTCCCAGTGCTGCCGCCTTGTGGACACAGCGCGGTGCTGCAGCTCTGCCCCGTGCCCGTCCCAGTGCTGCCGCCCTGTGGACACAGCGCGGTACTGCAGATGTTCATCCCAGGGGAGTTGCTGGCTTGGCTAGAATTGGTTTCCCAGTAAAACTGGGGGTTGTCTAGAAAACCTGAATTTGTGGGAGGCACTGGGTTTGTTTTCCCTATCCCTGCATCACAGTCAAGAACACTCCTGGAGCTGTGTTAGGCAGTGGAAGGAGGGGAGAGCTGCATTTATTGAATTCCTTTGTTGTTGTTATTGTTGTATTTTTTCATGCTATTTTATTTTATTGTGTTTTAGATTTTCATGTTTTTTTATTTTGACTTTTAAAAAATATTTTAATGTTTCCTCAAATTTTTAATTTTTCGATTTTTAGTTTACTTTTATATTTTATAGTTATGATTTCACTTTTTATTTTATTTTCAATACCTTTTAAATTTTTATTTAGATTTATGTTTTATTTTTATGTTTGCGGTTGTTTTGTATTTTTTAATGTTTCCTTAGTAATTTTTCCTTTGTCATTTTTTCCTTTGTCATTTTTTCCTCTATAATTTTTCCACTATAATTTTTTCCTTTTTAATTTTTTATTTTTTATTTTTCTCTTTTTAATTTTTCTCCTTTTTAATGTTTTCCTTTCTAATTTTTTCCTTTCTGATTTCTCCTTTCTCGATTTTGTCAGGCACCCCCCTTTAAAACCGGGGTGCCTTCGGCCGTGCCACAACAAAGATGGCGGCCCAACAGGAAATGGTTTCAGCCACAAACAAGATGGCAGCCGGAAGTATGGGCAGCCACCTAATGCCCCGCTCAAGATGGCGGCTCGTCGAGCCGCCTTCGACCTTCCAAAGACGGCGGCCAAAAAAGGCGGGAAAACACAAGGACCACCCATGGGCGTCGACCCAACTGCCTGCGCCCGACCCCGAAAACGGCGCCGCTCAGGAACAATTTTCAGCGTCGCTTCCCGGCGCGAGGGAGCTGTGTGCCCGCTGTGCCGCGCCGCGGTGCGGTTGCGGCAGCCATTTTGGTGAGGCGCCTGAGTAACCAGCTACCCGGGGCCTTCGGGGGTGCCACAAAAAAGATGGCGGCTCTACCGGATGTGTCTTCACCACAACCAAGATGGCGGCTACAACGGGCGGAAGTAACGTTTATATAGGGTTTATATAGGGTTTGGACCCTATAGCCGCGGCCGAACCAAGGCTCTGCTGCAGGTGTATTCGAGACATCTTTCCTCTTTGTTTGACAGAAGGAAGAGGGGAAAAAAAAAAAAAAAAAAAAAAAAAAAGAGGAAGAAAAAACGGGAGCAGTTCCGGGGCGGTCCCGGGGCGGTCCCGGGGCGGTGTGCGCCGTCACTGCCGCCTTCTCGGCGGGCGATTCCAAGGCGCTGTCGGGCTCTCTGCCGGCCGGTCGGCGGGCGGGCGGCCGGGACGCGATGGCGCTGTGCCCGGAGCTGGAGCGCTCGCTGTCGCTGCTGCAGCCGGGCGCCGACCGGGCCCAGCAGCAGCAGGAGCGGCGGGCGGACGCGGCCCCCACGCCCATGGTGTTCATGTGCGCCGGCTGCGGGCGCCCCGTGGGCGACACCCGCACCTGGCGTTCAGTGTCGAGGACAGCGGTCCCATCCTGCTGCGCAGTGAGTACCAGCGCTGCCACCCCCGTGCCGCCGCGGTCGCTGCCGCCGTGCCTCCTGCCCTGCCTCCCGCCGCAGCTGCGGCCGCCAGCGTCGCCGCGGACCCGGGGCGGAAGGGCTCCGAGCTCCCCGGAGAGTGCGGATGGTGAGGGCCGGGCCTGGCTGGACACAGTCCCGGGGGAGTCGGGGTTCCCGGCGCTGGGGACCGGCAAAGGGCCCGGAGCGCTCGTGTGGCCCGAGAGCCCCTGGAGCACTTATCTGGGGTGGGCTGTACAAGCCGCGTATGGCCTAAGGGAGAGGGATTTCTCACAAGGACATGTAGTGATGGACAAGGGAGGCAGCTTTAGATTAAATGTCGGGAAGAAATTTTTCCCTGCGAGGGCGGTGAGGCCGTGGTACAGGTTCCCCAGAGAAGCTGTGGCTGCCCCTGTGTCCCTGGAAGTGCCCAAGGCCAGGTTGGACGGGGCTTGGAACACCCTGGGATAGTGGAAGCTGTCCCTGCCCAGGGCCGGGGGTGGAATGGGGTGAGCTTGAAGGCCCCTTCCACAATTCAGCGATTCTGATGGTCTTGGTCTTGCTGAGGTTAGCCAGCCTGAGGAGCTGATGCAAATTCAGGCTAAAAGATGAGTGCTCATCATTTACACTGTGTAAAGCATGAATGAAAGGTTAAAAAAGTTCTAATGCATGATTTAAAATTTTTTTTTTATTTTTAAGAAAAGGGATGGGGAGAGGTGCCTCCTTTTATTTTCTTCTGAATAAATGTTATTCCTTGCTTGCAGCATGGTAGAAACCCTACTCTGCTCTGGCTGCTCCAGGACCCTTGGCAGCAGATACATGCACGCCTCAAGGCATCTCGACTGCAAGAGGGATTTGTTCTGTGTCCGTACTGACTCTGTTGAAAGGTAAGTGCAGAATGTTTATGGGTCAGCCTGCCAGCTCCACTGCACTCACCAGGCATGGCACTGAGGGTGCTCCTGTTACATCTCTGGCAAGGCTGGAGGGAGCGTCTTCTGCTGCTCTGTCCCACGGTGGTTTTCTGTATTGGTGCTGTTGGCATCCCAGTGCTCAGCTGTAGGGAACATCACCTGTGTAAGGCACATCCTAGAAAAAGAACCAAAACAAACCAACCTGGCCTGCCTTTTGTGTGGGAAGTTGCATTCCAGCCCAGAAAATATCACCAGGTCCAGGGCACTGGAGGGTTCCTTCGCATTTGATTGGAAGAGTTCACAAACCAAGCACCAAAGAGGCCTGGCTGGAGCCTGTTAGGGGTCCGCATGATCAGCAGGGAGTGTGGCCAGAGGGGCTCGGGCAGGACTTGGGGTGGCTCTGCCCTGTGCTGGCCACATCTGCTCTGTCCTTGCTAAGATGGGCAAAGGCAACTCTGACAACTGAGTACGTGCTTGAGACTCTCACTCAGCTGTCTTAAAATCTGTCTGGAAAATGAAAGTGTGCTTGGGTTTAGTTGGTTTATAGCACTTCAAAGGGGTTATTAAAAACTGTATCCTCAATTAAGGCTCCGCACCAGAGTCCTTTTGTGCAGGCATTGTCCTAATAGACAGTGGTTGTTCATCTGGACTGGTTTTAATGTCTCTTTTTTTTTTCTGAAGTTCCCATTTATTTTGCTGTATTGCTGTGGATATTCCCCTTGGTACTCTGGACAGGGTTTGGAGATTTTTTTCTTCATTCCACTGCTAGAGTACTTTTTTTATTGCATGGCAGTAAAATTCTCTCATGCACTAACTTGGCTGCAGAATGGCATTTTCTGGCAAAGGGATGCTGCTTCTGCCTGCCAGCACTGCACTGTTCTTGGTGTCTTGGTGCCATTTTCCACTGTATCCCGTATCCCCAGAATCCACGGCTGTCTCTCGGGGTTCTAAAGGAGTGCTGTGTTTGGATTTTTGGCTTCAGAGTGGGAAGTGCTCTGTAACCTGATGTAACCTGTGGCATCTCAGCTGTAGGCCAGGAACCCTGGAAAAGCAAGCTCGCATTCACGAGGAGCCGCTTACTCTTGAAAGCCCAGCTGTCTTGCAAGAGGTGCCGCACAGGGTGAGTTTTAACCTTACATCATTCTTTGTTGAAATCACCTCTGAGAAGTCTTAATATGCTTCAATGGTTTCTGCAGAACAGCTTATTCCACTCAGAGCAATTCAGTGCATTGTAACATGTACTGGACTGCTTCCTGTAATTGCTGTCGTCGTGCTCTGCAAGACTTTTAGCCACTTTTCCTTCAGTTTTCTTGGTAGTTAGCATTTTCTGTTTATCAAGCACAGCATTAGGTTCCTCTGGCTGTCTCAGAAATTGGATCAGTTGTTTCTAGTTCGTTCTGATTCACTTCTCCAGATCTTCATTTAACTTTTAGCCATGTTTCTTCTGCCTCCTGTGGAAATGGACTTAATGCTTTTGCTGTAACTTTATCTTGAAATAGTAATCATAAATGAATCATGGTAAATCAGGTTGATGTTTTGCTCTACTAAAATCTTGTGACTGCAGGTAGGAAGAGTTGGGAGCGAACAGTCTGAGGAAGTGGACTGTGGAAGCTGAAGGTTGTCCAGCCAAAGCTGAGTGTGTGGCTCTGACACTGACCAAGGCTGGAAAGAGTTACTGTGTGGACAGAGAATGTTAGAGCCGGGTGAGCTTTCACAGGATGAAAGAAGCGAGGAGAGAATCGAATGGAAAGAATTGCTGAGATCAGGTTTGAGCCCTTTCTTTGGGTTTGGGATTTGTTTGTGGTTTTTTTGTTACCTAACACTACCTAGCACTTACTTACTTACTTACTGTGAGATTTGAAGTTTTCTCCAAAAACTCAGAATGAATTTCCCCACTCTGCCCCACTGGTAGCAGCACACAGGAGAACAGAGCCTGTGGTTTGGATCTTGAGGGAGTTCCAGCAGTACAAGCTATGAGTTACCATGTTTCTCCCAAATTTACATCCAGCAAATCTGAGGAATTACCTCTTGCCTGAGCATTCCTGGTCTCTGTGACTCTTTAGTAAGAGACAGCTGGGACTGGCCAAGCTGAGACAGGATCTGTTCCTGTCAAACCATCTATTTCCCATGCGGATGAGAATCTGGGGGGCAAGTGCCCACATCACTCCTCACAAATGCCCACACATACTTCTGGGGCTGCTGTATCTATCTGCTGGATTTGTCAGCGCCAGCATTTGCGAAGGATCACCTTGTGAGCAACTCAAAAGACAGATAAATAGAGGCAGCAGCAATTGTCTTGAGTTTACCTTATGGTAAGGCTTATGGATATTTTTAATCACTATAAGAAGGCTTATGGATATTTTTGATCACTTTCTTAGCACTTGCAATTACCCCTGCTACCACACAAAAGAAACCGAGGAACAGGAAAGCTCCGCTCTGTATCTCTGGCAGAAGAAAAGCCAGCAAACCAGTTTGCGTTCACCCCGATTCCTAGTCCTGTGCTGCAAGTACAGAAATATCTTGAGCCTTTGGGAGGGGGACTGGGACTGTGGAACCCAGCTGCATGTGTCTCCTAGGCCACGTTTTTCTTGGAAGCACCTTTCCTAGTTTCACTGCTTTTTGGAAATGAACTGTTCTGAGCAGAACCAGTACCTTCAGACTCAGGGTCTGAAAACAAAACAACCATAAAAACCACTAAAAAGCCCCAAACCCCACTGCCTAAGAGAACAAAGAAAGAGAAAATATACCGGGATTATTTTAATAAACCTGAATTTGTGGGAGGCACTGGGTTTGTTTTCCCTTCGTGCGGCAGCACGAAGTTTGCACGCATTTTGCTGCCGCTTTGGCTCTCAAGAACTGGAAATGCCTGGATTTCTGCGTGGTTTCCCCAGGTTCTCCTATTTAGCAGGAGCTGCACGGTGAGGTCGGTGTTCTGAGGGAGGCCCTGGCACAGCTGCCAAAGGCCGGGAACGTGGAGTGTGCAGGGAGCATCCGGGGGGCTTCTCCCCCCTGAGTTTCTCCCGGGGTGTGCTGCCTGCACTGCTGGATGTTGGACCCGGCTTTGGGCCGTTCTCCTGCGGTCCCAGCACTGAGTGCTGCCCCTGTGGCCAGACCTTGCCGTGTGCCGGCACCAAACCCGGGCAGCCGGGGCTGCTTTTCCAGCCCTTTGGTGCCACGGGCGGCCCCCGATTGCCGGAGCTCCCCGGCACCCGGCCTGGACTCACTCTGTGGGGGGGCCTGTTCCATCTGCCTCAACCGAGGACATCCTGCCCAGGTTTGACACTTGACTCCCGTTGTTTTTCCTCTTGCAGGCAGCTGGCAAAAGAGGAGAGAGCCCCTGCGAGGCAGAGCCCCTGGAATGCCCTGTCCTGGTCTGAGGTTCCCACTTTTATCTCCGACTCCCGGAGAATTGCTGGAGCAGAACCAGAGAGTGTCCATTTTATTTCCTGCCTTTTCCAATAAACGGTGACTTTCAGCTGGAGTGTGTTCCTGGTGTTATCCTCCTCCTCCTCCTCCCTGGATTTGTAAATAAATGTCCTGATTTTGGCCAAGTAGAATTTTGTTGTTCCAGGCATTGTGGCTCTTTTGTTTCATTGAAACTTCCCAACTCTGCTGAGACTTTGAGATGTCAAATACAAGTAAGACTGGAGTTTCTTGGGATTGTTACTCACACAAAATAGGGATCCTTCTTGGACAGGAGTAACTTGACGTGTTTAATGCCGCTTCCCTTTAAAATCAGAGCAGGGGAAGCAGATTTGAAATCATCATTCCATGAACTTGCACCAAATTCCTCCAAAGCTGCAAAAGTTTTCCTTGTTAGAAATTCCTGAGCTTGTTTTCCAGGCAAGCTGGGATTTAGATGTTCTTTGTTCCTTGGATTTGCTGGTTTTCCTCTCTCTCATTTTAGTAAAGAATTTTTTTTTTTTCATATTTTCCATGCTGATTGGAATTTTTGTACTGCTCAGGGCACATTGCCAAGGAAATGTACCAATTTCATGTTGGTAAATCAGGCATTGTTCAGCACCATATGCCCACAAGTCTGTAAATTTCCAGGGAAACTTGCTAAGTGTTGAATTGCCATAATGAATCTCTTTGTAAAGTTGATTATACTTTTTTCTTTATTTTTAATTACTTTGAATTTTTTATGTAGGGTTTTTTTTTAATAAGTGATGTCTTTTTGTATTTTTAAATTTTTTCTTTTAAGAAATTTTCTATTTTAATTTTTCCTTTGTAATTTTTCCTTTGTAATTTTTCCTTTGTAATTTTCCTATTTTATTTTTTCCTTTTTATTTTTTTCCTTTTTATTTTTTCCTTTTTATTTTTTTCCTTTTTATTTTTTCCTCTTTTTTCTCTCTTTAACTTTTTCCTTTTTAATTTTTTCCTTTTTATTTTTTTCCTTTTTAATTTTTTCCTTTTTAATTTTTTCCTTTTCATTTTTTTCCTTTTTAATTTTTTCCTTTTTAATTTTTTTCTTTTTATTTTTTCCTTTTTATTTTTTCCTTTTTATTTTTTTCCTTTTTACTTTTTTCCTTTTTATTTTTTTCCTTTTAATTTTTGCTTTTTATTTTCTTTCTTTCTAATTTTTCCTTTTTAACTTTTTAATTTTATTTTTTTCTGTGTTTTACTTGAAATTTTATTTGAAAACTTTTTTTTTTTCTTCATGTTTTCTTTGTGTTGGTGTGTTTTGGTTTGGTCTGGTTTGGTTTGGTTTGGTTTGGTTTGGTTTGGTTTGGTTTGGTTTGGTTTTTTGCTCTCTCTCTACTCTTTTATCTACTTTTTTATAGCCCAAGTATGTAGAAGTTTGGCTGGTGGGAACAGAGGAGGTGACAAATGAAATCCATGTCCACTCCACGTCCGGATAGAATTGAGAGTGCAGCTAGAGAAATCTCTGTATTTTCTGCTAAATTAGAAATCCTGAACAGAGAAAGCTCTAAAGACCAAGGGGCCTTCTTTTTTCTTTTTCCTTTTTCCCCCGAACAATTCTCATTGTAGCCATTTACAGGATCAGGAACATTACCTTGAAGTCGAGGTGTATTTCACAGGTAGCGAGAAAACAAAGTAGACTTGATCTTGTAACTCTCATTGTTTAGTAACAAAGAAATCCAAAACAAAACAAACAACATAAAAAAAAAAAAAAATCCACCAACCCCACAAAAGAACAGAGAAAGAGAAATTATACCAATATTATTTTAATTTAAAACCACTTTCTCCCTTAGAAAACCAGGCTAATGTAATTCTGCTTAATTGGGGTGCTGTCGTGTTTAGGTTACTGAATTAATAGAGTTTAAAACATACAGCAATAAACACGAATTTTAAAAACTAAGTACAAAAATATGAATATATATAATAAAACAAATATAAATATGAAAAATAATATCGTAAGTAAATGCAATCTATAATATTTCTCATTACTTATATTATATACAGTAGTCTATATATTACATCCATAGATATGACTAGAAAAAAGACATGGTAATTATCAATATTAAAATAATAAATGTAAAGAAATAATGGAATAGAGCTTAAAACAGAGGGGTTTTTTGGTTTGAATTTGCTTGGTGGCAGGGGTTCTCTTTTAAGCGGCGGCCGGGTGTCTTTCGGGGCGTTTCTTTTAGGGGGTTTCTGTGCACGTTCTCTTCGGGGGTCCCTGTCTGCTGTGGACACAGCGCGGTACTGCAGCTCTGCCCCGGGCCCGTCCCAGTGCTGCCGCCTTGTGGACACAGCGCGGTGCTGCAGCTCTGCCCCGTGCCCGTCCCAGTGCTGCCGCCCTGTGGACACAGCGCGGTACTGCAGATGTTCATCCCAGGGGAGTTGCTGGCTTGGCTAGAATTGGTTTCCCAGTAAAACTGGGGGTTGTCTAGAAAACCTGAATTTGTGGGAGGCACTGGGTTTGTTTTCCCTATCCCTGCATCACAGTCAAGAACACTCCTGGAGCTGTGTTAGGCAGTGGAAGGAGGGGAGAGCTGCATTTATTGAATTCCTTTGTTGTTGTTATTGTTGTATTTTTTCATGCTATTTTATTTTATTGTGTTTTAGATTTTCATGTTTTTTTATTTTGACTTTTAAAAAATATTTTAATGTTTCCTCAAATTTTTAATTTTTCGATTTTTAGTTTACTTTTATATTTTATAGTTATGATTTCACTTTTTATTTTATTTTCAATACCTTTTAAATTTTTATTTAGATTTATGTTTTATTTTTATGTTTGCGGTTGTTTTGTATTTTTTAATGTTTCCTTAGTAATTTTTCCTTTGTCATTTTTTCCTTTGTCATTTTTTCCTCTATAATTTTTCCACTATAATTTTTTCCTTTTTAATTTTTTATTTTTTATTTTTCTCTTTTTAATTTTTCTCCTTTTTAATGTTTTCCTTTCTAATTTTTTCCTTTCTGATTTCTCCTTTCTCGATTTTGTCAGGCACCCCCCTTTAAAACCGGGGTGCCTTCGGCCGTGCCACAACAAAGATGGCGGCCCAACAGGAAATGGTTTCAGCCACAAACAAGATGGCAGCCGGAAGTATGGGCAGCCACCTAATGCCCCGCTCAAGATGGCGGCTCGTCGAGCCGCCTTCGACCTTCCAAAGACGGCGGCCAAAAAAGGCGGGAAAACACAAGGACCACCCATGGGCGTCGACCCAACTGCCTGCGCCCGACCCCGAAAACGGCGCCGCTCAGGAACAATTTTCAGCGTCGCTTCCCGGCGCGAGGGAGCTGTGTGCCCGCTGTGCCGCGGTGCGGTTGCGGCAGCCATTTTGGTGAGGCGCCTGAGTAACCAGCTACCCGGGGCCTTCGGGGGTGCCACAAAAAAGATGGCGGCTCTACCGGATGTGTCTTCACCACAACCAAGATGGCGGCTACAACGGGCGGAAGTAACGTTTATATAGGGTTTATATAGGGTTTGGACCCTATAGCCGCGGCCGAACCAAGGCTCTGCTGCAGGTGTATTCGAGACATCTTTCCTCTTTGTTTGACAGAAGGAAGAGGGGAAAAAAAAAAAAAAAAAAAAAAAAAAAGAGGAAGAAAAAACGGGAGCAGTTCCGGGGCGGTCCCGGGGCGGTCCCGGGGCGGTGTGCGCCGTCACTGCCGCCTTCTCGGCGGGCGATTCCAAGGCGCTGTCGGGCTCTCTGCCGGCCGGTCGGCGGGCGGGCGGCCGGGACGCGATGGCGCTGTGCCCGGAGCTGGAGCGCTCGCTGTCGCTGCTGCAGCCGGGCGCCGACCGGGCCCAGCAGCAGCAGGAGCGGCGGGCGGACGCGGCCCCCACGCCCATGGTGTTCATGTGCGCCGGCTGCGGGCGCCCCGTGGGCGACACCCGCACCTGGCGTTCAGTGTCGAGGACAGCGGTCCCATCCTGCTGCGCAGTGAGTACCAGCGCTGCCACCCCCGTGCCGCCGCGGTCGCTGCCGCCGTGCCTCCTGCCCTGCCTCCCGCCGCAGCTGCGGCCGCCAGCGTCGCCGCGGACCCGGGGCGGAAGGGCTCCGAGCTCCCCGGAGAGTGCGGATGGTGAGGGCCGGGCCTGGCTGGACACAGTCCCGGGGGAGTCGGGGTTCCCGGCGCTGGGGACCGGCAAAGGGCCCGGAGCGCTCGTGTGGCCCGAGAGCCCCTGGAGCACTTATCTGGGGTGGGCTGTACAAGCCGCGTATGGCCTAAGGGAGAGGGATTTCTCACAAGGACATGTAGTGATGGACAAGGGAGGCAGCTTTAGATTAAATGTCGGGAAGAAATTTTTCCCTGCGAGGGCGGTGAGGCCGTGGTACAGGTTCCCCAGAGAAGCTGTGGCTGCCCCTGTGTCCCTGGAAGTGCCCAAGGCCAGGTTGGACGGGGCTTGGAACACCCTGGGATAGTGGAAGCTGTCCCTGCCCAGGGCCGGGGGTGGAATGGGGTGAGCTTGAAGGCCCCTTCCACAATTCAGCGATTCTGATGGTCTTGGTCTTGCTGAGGTTAGCCAGCCTGAGGAGCTGATGCAAATTCAGGCTAAAAGATGAGTGCTCATCATTTACACTGTGTAAAGCATGAATGAAAGGTTAAAAAAGTTCTAATGCATGATTTAAATTTTTTTTTTTATTTTTAAGAAAAGGGATGGGGAGAGGTGCCTCCTTTTATTTTCTTCTGAATAAATGTTATTCCTTGCTTGCAGCATGGTAGAAACCCTACTCTGCTCTGGCTGCTCCAGGACCCTTGGCAGCAGATACATGCACGCCTCAAGGCATCTCGACTGCAAGAGGGATTTGTTCTGTGTCCGTACTGACTCTGTTGAAAGGTAAGTGCAGAATGTTTATGGGTCAGCCTGCCAGCTCCACTGCACTCACCAGGCATGGCACTGAGGGTGCTCCTGTTACATCTCTGGCAAGGCTGGAGGGAGCGTCTTCTGCTGCTCTGTCCCACGGTGGTTTTCTGTATTGGTGCTGTTGGCATCCCAGTGCTCAGCTGTAGGGAACATCACCTGTGTAAGGCACATCCTAGAAAAAGAACCAAAACAAACCAACCTGGCCTGCCTTTTGTGTGGGAAGTTGCATTCCAGCCCAGAAAATATCACCAGGTCCAGGGCACTGGAGGGTTCCTTCGCATTTGATTGGAAGAGTTCACAAACCAAGCACCAAAGAGGCCTGGCTGGAGCCTGTTAGGGGTCCGCATGATCAGCAGGGAGTGTGGCCAGAGGGGCTCGGGCAGGACTTGGGGTGGCTCTGCCCTGTGCTGGCCACATCTGCTCTGTCCTTGCTAAGATGGGCAAAGGCAACTCTGACAACTGAGTACGTGCTTGAGACTCTCACTCAGCTGTCTTAAAATCTGTCTAGAAAATGAAAGTGTGCTCAGGTTTAGTTTGTTTGTAGCACTTCAAAGTGGTTATTAAAAACTGTATCCTCAATTAAGGCTCCGCACCAGAGTCCTTTTGTGCAGGCATTGTTCTAATAGACAGTGGTTGTTCATCTGGACTGGTATTAATGTCTCTATTTTTTTCTGAAGTTCCCATTTATTTTGCTGTATTGCTGTGGATATTCACCCTCGTACTCTGGACAGTGGTTTGGGGATTTTTTTCCTTCATTCCACCACTAGAATACTTTTTTTATTGCATGGCAGTAAAATTCTCTAAAGCAGTAACCTGGCTGCAGAATGGCATTTTCTGGCAAAGGGATGCTGCTTCTGCCAGCCAGCACTGCACTGTTCTTGGTGTCTTGGTGCCATTTTTCACTGTATCCCGTATTCCCAGAATCCAGGGCTATCTCTCAGGGTTCTGAAGGAGTGCTGTATTTGGATTTTTGGCTTCAGTGTGGGAAGTGCATGATGTAACCTGTGGCATCTCAGCTCTAGGCCAGGAACCCTGGAAAAGCAAGCTCTCATTCACGAGGAGCCGCTTCCTCTCGAAAGTCCAGCTGTCTTGCAAGAGGTGCCGCACAGGGTGAGATTTAACCTTACATCATTCTTTGTTGAAATCACCTCTGAGAAGTCTTAATATGCTTCAATGGTTTCTGCAGAACAGCTTATTCCACCCAGAGCAATTCAGTGCATTGTAACATGTACTGGACTGCTTCCTGTAATTGCTGTCTTGTGCTCTGCAAGACTTTTAGCCACTTTTCCTTCAGTTTTCTTGGTAGTTAGCATTTTCTGTTTATCAAGCACAGCATTAGGTTCCTATTTCTGTCTCAGAAATTTGATATGATGTTTCTAGTTAGTTCCGATTCACTTCTCTAGATCTTCATTTAACTTTTAGCCATGTTTCTTCTGCCTCCTGTGGAAATGGACTTAATGCTTTTGCTGTAACTTTATCTTGAAATATTAATCACAAATTAATCATGGTAAATCAAGTTGATGTTTTGCTCTACTAAAATCTTGTGACTGCAGGTCGGAAGAGTTGGGA
The DNA here is from genome assembly GCF_021018805.1 of Prinia subflava. Taxonomy (NCBI): domain Eukaryota; kingdom Metazoa; phylum Chordata; class Aves; order Passeriformes; family Cisticolidae; genus Prinia; species Prinia subflava. Next base: position 5,974 of record NW_026961073.1, on the reverse strand, counting down.
GCGAACAGCCTGAGGAAGTGGACTGTGGAAGCTGAAGATTGTCCAGCCAAAGCTGAGTGTGTGGCTCTGACACTGACCAAGGCTGGAAAGAGTTACTGTGTGGACAGAGAATGTTAGAACCAGGTGAGCTTTCACAGGATGAAAGGAGCGAGGAGAGAATCGAATGGAAAGAATTGCTGAGATCAGGTTTGAGCCCTTTCTTTGGGTTTGGGATTTGTTTTGGTTTTTTTGTTACCCAACACTGCTTAGCATTACTACTGTGAGATTTAAAGTTTTCTCCAAAAACTCAGAATGAATTTCCCCACTCTGCCCCACTGGTAGGCACCGCATCTCTTAGAAAAGCTCCTACCCACCATCTTCACTGCCCCAGTTTGAAGTAGTGCTCCAGTTTAGCCCGTAGTAATGGGTCTTACATCCCTTTCTGTTCAGGTAACTACACCATTTTGTTATTGACATATCTGCCAGAGGAGCCTACATTACTCCAGTGTAATTTGTGAGGCAGTTTCTGCTCTAACAAGTTTTTGAATGCTGCTCAACTGCAAGAGAGCTCCTTCTGGATGTTTGAAGGTGACAGAAGAGATGGTCGCATCCCAGGAGCTTGATTTTGGAATGTTTAATGGAATTGGCCCAGTAGCTTTTACTTGTGGGCTTTGCAAGTCTGCCCACAGCAGGTCCAGCCTGTGCTTCAACTTAGAGCCCTCAGTGGGCAGGGAAATGGACCTTGGAGAGATTGTTACAGCTCTACTTAACGCTTTCTGAATTGGGATGATTTTCTGGAAGTAGGCTGTCCATTCTGACCCATTTTCTTCTCTCTCCTTGCAGACTGTAGCTGCTAAAAGGCTGAGGTGAGACCAGGATCTGCAAAATCTCTGACTCTCCATGTCTTCCCAAGGCTGAAGCCGTGTTTGCTGTCAATGACAACCCAGTGGAAGATGCTAAAGACTGAAAACTTTGGGGTTTTTCCCCTGAATCCCACGACACTCTCTGCAGCTGTGCCCTGCATATCTCTTAAAAGAGTTTCCGGCTTTAGAAGGGTTTTACCCTGTGCAATATTGATCTATAAGTCAATGAAAAAGAATCTTACTGTATCAATGTGATGTTACTTGGTTTGAGTTGTTTAATTAAAGCATATCATTGATAAGGGGTTTGAGAATCCCTTGGACAGCCCTTGGGGCTGGCAGCTCTGATTTATTTTCTCTTCATTCCTTTAATGTCGTTCAATTATTTCTTAAGCAATTACTGCAATTTGGATATCCAGTAAGGACAGCAGCATTCCCACTCTGCTGGATTGGGAAATCCAAGCCCAATTCCTTGGAGAGATTGAGGGGATGGGGAGCTGAGCCTCAGGCTGGGTTTTGACAGTGGGAATTCGGTGAGGAAGAAAGAAGAGAGATTTCCCCAAAAAGGGGTTTAGGCCAGTTCTGCTGGCTTTGGGTGCCTCTACCTCCCAAAAATCCTCCTGGTTCAACAGGACTTGAAGAAGCAGCAGGATGTGCTAGGGGCCTGTGCTGAGACCCCCAAACCCTGGTCAGGGAGGCTGGGAAGTGTCAGCTCCAGAGGAACACCAGAGAGGGGCTACGCTGGGACGCCTCAAATTGCAGCCAGAGATGCTGGGCACTGCTGCACCTTTGGGACACTGCAGCGAGGCTCCACTGCCTGATGCAGAGAGCTGTCCCATTATTGTTTGTCGTGCTTAGAAGCGGGCAGGTCATTCCAGCTGCACGGGTTGAAAAGCCCAGGGGAGCAGGTGGAGTCGCAGACGATCACACAGAAGCCAAGCTGGGAGAGGAAATGAGCTGTGCCACAGATTTCTTTTTCCCCAATGCCCCAGCACAGCCCCGGCTGCGGGCGGATCAAGAGCGGCTCGGCCCCAGTGCCCGGCCCGGAGCGGCTCCTGCCGCCCGCCGCCATCCCGGTCCCAGTCCCGGCCCCAACGCCGCCCCGGTGCTCCGGCCCCCAGACGCACAGCCCGCCCGCCGGGGGAGAGGCGGCTGCTCTCGGGACCCCCAGCCGACACCGAGAGGAGCCGAACGAGAAACCCCCAGTCCCACTCCCGGCTCTGCCTCAGTGCCCCGAGCTCCGCCCAGCCCGGGAGCAGCCCGGGCTGGGCTCCAGTGTGAGGGGGGGCCGGCCCGGGGGAGAGGGGCGGGGCCGGCTCGGGGGAGAGGGGCGGGGCCGGCTCGGGGGAGAGGGGCGGGGCCGGCCCGGAGGAGAGGGGCGGGGCCGGCCCGGAGGAGAGGGGCGGGGCCCGCTCGGAGGAGAGGGGCGGGGCCGGCCCGGAGGAGAGGGGCGGGGCCGCGGGCGATGGTCCCACCTACAACTCGGGCAGGGCGGGGAGGGCTCGGGGTGGGGCCGGGGCTCTGTGAGGCACTGCTGCAGATGTGGAAGTGTCTGAGCTGGAGATATGCAGAGAACATCTGAATTCCATACTTGCCCCTTGTGCAATGAAGAACTAAGTTGCACGCGAGGGGAGCAGTATTTATAAACTGTCTCCATATTTCCCTGTCATTCTGGCTGTTTGGATTTAGCCTGGGCTTATCAGCTAGATCATAAACAAGCCAACCCAGCTCCTGAACTCTCAATGAAATGCTTCTACAGACAGACAAGCTAGTAATGATTCCAAAGGAAAAATTGTAAATGAAGGCTAATGATTGCTGGGGAATTTCCTTAGGAACTTCCTTAGGAATGATGAACTTCACACACAGAATTTTGGAGGTGGAATCCAAATTTCAGCCTTGGGCACTTGCAGGAGAAGAGGGATCCTTATCCATAGCAAGGAAAGTCTGGTGCCCCAGTGTGTCAAGTGCTGACAGTGAACTGTCTAGGGAATGAGCAGCAAGTCCCCCCTGCCCTCACACTCAGAGCGGCAGCAGCCACAGGTGTCAGCTATGAGAATGATGAGGACAGGGAACAAAGACAGCTGGGTGCTGTAACGATGATGAGGGGGCGGGTCCTCCCGAGGCTGCTTTAAGAGGGGGTGCCTCAGCTCAGTTCCGCATGGAGCTGCTGGAAGAGAGAGGCTTATGGTGGCCTCCCAGGCATGTCTCATGGAGTGATGGTGAGAGCCTCTCATTGGGTCTGGGGGAGCAACTGGATGCACTTGGGTGTGGGGCTTTGCTTGAAGGAGGTGCTGGGGGGCAAACCTTTGTGCTAGACGGGGCAGCAGCCGGTGAGCCAGTGTGGGTTTGTACAGGGGACTTTCACCTTTTGCTTTTCAATTTTATCTTGCTAATCCCTCCCTGCTGCCCCTGAAAAAAATGGGGGTTATGAGGACAAAGGAAGTTTAAATTGAGGGAAGAAACTCCTGTTTTGTTATTGTCTGTGTTTAAATTGGTGAAAACCCCCCTTTGCCTAGGATTTTAATGAATAGTAGTATTTAAATGTGGTTTTTATTAAATATTATGGTTTTTGGTGGTATATAGTGTTTTGCTTTATTTTTTGGTTGTATTTATTAGATGTAATTTAGTTTTTGAGTGAAGATAACTTAATGGATGAGTTTGTTTGTATTTGAGATAGAATTAATTCGAGTAGCTTTTTAAATAGACTTCTGATAAATGTTATTGAGGTTTTGTTTTTATTTATTGTATGTAGGGATTCAGATTGGGTAGGGCTGGCTTGGGTGATGGAGATTTGGGTGTTTTGTTGGATGCAGCTTTTAATATTTAAAAGTTTTTTCTGTTTAGTTTTTTTAAGGTGGTTTTTACTATTTCACTGTGTAGATTTATTTTGTTTGTTGATGGTGTATGATAAGGGATACGGTCTATTTATTTAATGTTGTATTTCTTACTTCAGGTGTTGATCATGTTTTTTTTTTTAGACTGGGTTTTGTTGTTTGTTTTTTTTTATGGGGTATGATATGTTAAAGGATATGCTTTCTAAGGCTTACCATGGTGTAATGGGATGTAATATGAGGTACAGGGTCTGCTTTCAGTCATTTAGTGGTGTTTATTGTTATTGCGGTGAGTATGTAGTGTTTTGGTTGGTTTGAGGTAGTGTGATGTAGTTAATTTGTTAGGATTTTCTAATACATGTGGTTGGATTATTGTTTCTTTTATTGCAAGGGTTTATTCATTTGGTTTATTTGGTTGCAGTATATGTTTGATAGGTTCAGATAATTTGGGAGATACTGTTCATGGTTAAATTGATCTTTTGGTTTTGTGTGTATATATAGGTGATTTTTTTGTTTGGATGGTTTGAGGCATTATGGGTTTATTGAATTAGGAATAATATTTTTGGTGTTGTTAAGTTTATTTGTGATATTTTTATATTTGCGGCATGATTTGTTTGTTGTTTTGGTGGGTCTTATTTGTTTTATTTTTGCAAACATGGCAGTGATATGGTGGATTTTTTAGGTAGTTTTTTGGGGTAGTGACATTCCTGTTTTGTTGCGGTGTGGATTTTCTACTCTAAGTTTTCAAGCTAGCTTTCTATTTCATTTGTGTGTTATGATTTAAATTATACATACTGTTAGGTGTCAATCCTCTGTGCCCCTGCCTCTATTTCTAGAGCCTTCCCTGCCAGTCTTTCTTAAATCGATATATCATTTGCTGTTTCATATCATCACACTGCTTCTGCTATTCCCATTGGATTTTGTTCTGTACTCCCTGCCCTAAACCCCTCCCTGAGTGCATTTTCATTGGTTGCTTGCTTTGTATTGCCCTGTCTATAAAACGCACGGGAGGACACGTGCCCCCGGTCTTTGGGGTCCAGCTTTTAGTTGTTATGCTTCAGTTATACCTGTAATAAATCTCCTTAGTTTACCCCAAGACCCGTCTCGTCTTCACTTTGTCTCTGCGCGCATAGACTGGCTGAACCAGAGTCCCGGTGGGGAAGTGAGAGCTCCCCGGGGGAAGGTGTCGCACCCCTGAATGTCGCTGCGTGCCCTGGGGTTTAGGAAAACACGCACAGCGACACTGTTTACTAGTTTAGATTTTTTCATGTTGTTAATTAGTTTGGGTTTTTTAGTTATTTTATAGAGTAGTGGTTATTATTTATGAGTTAGTGTAGGTTTTTTTAGTTGTGTTTAGGGTCAGTTGTAGGTCAGTTTTGAGTTCAGCAAGTTGGATTGATTTATATCTTCTGCTAGTTTTTGTGATTTGCTGTGTGGAATTCTCTATGGTTGTTTCCAGTTTTTGTTCTATTTTTATGATGTGATAAGAATTGTTAGTGAAAAGACTCTAGTGTTCTTTGTTTGTATGGTGGAGTTTTTTAGTTTGTGTTCATTTTTTGGTTTTTTTTTGTTAATGGTAATAAAGATTTTTTGGGGGGTTAATTTGTGATTACTTGAAAGATTTTAGGGACATTTAGGCTTTTTTATGTGGGTGTGCTGTATGAAGAGAGTAATTTATTTGTTTTATGTGATGTTGGTGGTGTGGTGGGTAGAGGGCCTTTTTGTAGTAGTTATTTTAAATGTTTGAGGGGTTTTGGCACTTTAGTTACAGTGGGACTTTTAAATTTTATTTTTAGTTAGTTTTTTTAGGTTTTATTACAGTTAACAGTTGTGATTTTTTTTGCTGTGTTAGTAATAGAAGTGGATTTTGATTTTGTATGTAGTGATGGGATTATTGTATATGGCATACTAGTGTTGACTGGGATTTAAATTTCTGTGGTTCTGATGTGTTAGGTTAATATGTTTATGTATTTCAAAACACATGGGATTTTGCTTTTTGTTTGGTTAGAGACAGGCCTTTTTAAGTTTGGGGAGGTTCTGGATGTATATTTGAGTTTTTTTAAAGGAATTGGACGAGGTATTATTTTCATTATATTTAGTAGTTTGATTATGGGTCATCAGAGTTGGCTTTTTTTGGTGCAATTTTTTTTGAGTTTTCTTTTTCAAAGTTCATGTATTTGTGTGGTTAGGGCAGTGGTGTTTCTGGTGTAACTCTAAGCATCCATTGTTGTTTGTGTGTTCCAGCTGCTCTGCTCGTATTACATTGAGACCCCCTTACAGAGCGGCAAACAGCTCTGCTGAGAC